>NW_024117196.1:0-6027 GCF_003073215.2 Triticum urartu | reverse complement strand
TTCCTGCTGTTAGGTGCTCTGCTCCCATATTTGATGTCATAATGATGATGGTATTCTTGAAATCCACGGTCTGTCCCTTGCCATCAGTCAACATACCATCATCAAGGAGCTGGAGAAAAACATTAAACACCGACGGATCAGCCTTCTCCACCTCATCAAAGAGTATGACACTGTACGGGCGCGTCCTGATTTTCTCAGTCAGTTGCCCACCATCTTCATGACCATGATAACTTGAAATGTCACAAAACAAGCACTAAAATTAGCCAAAGCGAGGATAAGTATGGAAATATAATGTTAACAAAGAGAACACTACACAAACCTTGGAGGTGCTCCAATGAGGCGCAACACAGATCCACTATTAACATACTCAGACATGTCAAAGCGAACCACCATCTTCTCCGTATTGAATAGTTGCTCAGCAAGAGCTTTTGCGAGCTCGGTCTTTCCCACACCTGTCGGTCCTAGAAAGAGGAAAGATCCTATCGGTTGGGCAGATTGATCAAGACCGGCTCTGGCACGTAACACTGCTTGTGCAACCAAATTGACCGCTTCATCCCGGCCAACGACTCGCTCATGCAACCTGTTAGCAAGGTGGATCAACTTATCCTTCTCCTCTTCATCAAGGGTGGCGACGGGAATTCCTGTCCATCGACTCACAATCTTCAAATAACAAACGAAACATGAGAAGCAGATCGCATTGAAATAAAGGAAATTATACCGGCACAATGGGAATATTAACAAACACTATTAAGAATGCCTACTTGCGCAACATGATCTGGGCCAAGAACTCCTTCCTGCACTACTCTTGTGGAGGTACTTTGTGTTGCGCTCAGGCCGTCTCCAGGAATTCGGGGGCCCGGTGCGAAAAGAAAAATGGGGCCCTAAATTTTAAAAAATACACAATTACGCAAGCATAATCACCTAATTATGTAATTAAAATTTATATTATTTCATACAATGTTTAGAATATTCTGAAGTATCAATGCGAAATACTAAAACCAATAAACTGACTTCATTCTCTATTGAAAAGTGCCATCCGTCTTGTGTTCCTTGAAATGAAATCTTCAATTACATCTTCATAATTAATCTTCTCCAAGACATCATTTTCAAGTGCTATTGTCGCCAAACCATTGAGTCTTTCTTGTGTCATAGTTGAACGCAAATATGATTTCAACAACTTGAGTTTAGAGAAGCTCCTTTCCGCAGTTGCAACAGTTACATGAATGGTTAACAAAATCCTGTACGCAATAATAGCATTAGGATAGAAGGGGCGCTTCATCAGAATCTCAAGAATATCAACGAGGCCCATAGATTTCTTAACTAAATCCTGGATGAAAATTAACTCGTAAAACAATTCAGCTCCATCAATATCTTTGTGTTCTCCACTCTTAAGTGCATCCTCAAGATTAACACAAGCAGCCAGCAAACTCTTATCATCCATAGATCGCAGCCTATCTGAAGTAAATAAGAAACCGAAAGTTTTTTCATACCCCTGATATTGCTCAAACCTCCTTTCTTAACTAAATCCTGGATGAAAATTAACTCGTAAAACAATTCAGCTCCATCAATATCTTTGTGTTCTCCACTCTTAAGTGCATCCTCAAGATTAACACAAGCAGCCAGCAAACTCTTATCATCCATAGATCGCAGCCTATCTGAAGTAAATAAGAAACCAAAAGTTTTTTCATACCCCTGATATTGCTCAAACCTCCTGGTAAGTGAAACTATAGCTTGATCGACCACTTGCAGAAAATAATTGACCCTAAATGACTCCGCTGCAGATTGTGAACCAATAGATGCATCATCTGCACCCTCATCGAATTGTCTTCTTCTTTTGATTTTCCGCTTGGTGCGGAACTCTGGATGAATATCCATCTCAAGTGCAATTTCTTTTGCATCTTCCAATGCTTTTGAAAAGCCAGTTTCTCTATACTTCTTGAAAAAGGAAAGTAGACCCTGTATAGACTCAATTGCAATATCAATAAGCATGTCCTTTGATTGTAGCTGCTTGCTGACCAAATTAACAACGGATAATATATCATACCAGATAATTATTGACACTAAAAATTCAAAACCACCAAGTTCATTTTCTGCCAATGATTGTGCTTCACTACTTGTCAATGGATCCTTATCAGTTTCAGCCACTTGTAGTAAAGCCTCCCTTATTTCTGGCATTTGAATCCGTATAGCCTTAACACTCTCAACATGACTCTCCCAACGAGTAGATGACAATGACTTGACAGTCAACTTCTTTAAGTTATCTTTGAGAATTTGCCATCGTTTAGTCGAATTAGCAAATATTGTATAGATGCGTTGTATAATTCCAAAGAAGTCTGTTGCTTTACGACAAGACTTCGCCATATCGCATAGTGCCAGATTTAGACTATGACAACCAAAAGCTGAATAAAATGCCCTTCGATATTTGTCCAGAAATTTCTTTTGTACCCCTTTATTGTTTCCTTTCATATTTGACCCATTATCATAACACTGCCCTCTCACATTGTCCACATCAAGGCTAAGATTATTCGACTCCTCTTCTAGAACATTAAACACACCTTGCCCAGTGGTATCATTCACCTCCAAAAAGCCTAAGAAAGATTCTTCGATGCAAACAGAAGCAGAAGATGTATCTACATACCTAATTATCAAAGACATTTGTTCTTGGTGGCTTGCATCAGGAGTACAATCAAGAATAACTAAGAAATATTTTGCTTCCTTTACCTTTTCAATGATTCTTGACCCGATGGCAGTAGCGAGCATGTTTATTAACTCATTCTGTATAGAAGGGCCAAGGTAGTGATCACGAATTTTTTCATTGGTGATGCGGTCAACATGCTCTTTGATAACCGGGTCAAATTCAGCCAACATTTCAATCAGTCCTAGGAAATTCCCATTGCTCTCTTGGTACAACTTGTTATTGCTGCCACGAAATGCTATATTATGTTCTGCAAGAAATTTTACAATCAACAAAATCCTGAGCAAAACTTTTCTCCAATGCTCCTTTTCCTTTTCAAGTTCTCGCTAAGCAACTTTGTCAATTGTTTGATTCTTCTGCATCCTGAGACGGAAGTCATACCATGCAGTCATATTTGTGATATGCTCTCTACTTGATTCATGCTCTTTTAGTCTAGCCCCAAGATGAATCCAGTCACTTAAACCCTCATTTGCTAGATGTCCTCTCACATGCCCCCTTTTTAATAATTTGCAACAAAAACAAAATGCTTTATCGAGGCCACTATTGTACACAAGCCACTCTCTGTTAAACTTTTCTCCATTTGGGAGAATTCTACTAAATGATAATGCAGAAAACCTTCTAGAGAACTTGTCATGAGGACCATACTCAATATCTTCTCTTTTAGGACCCTTTTGCAGCAAGATATCAATCTTTTTCGGATCAAGTCCATCCCAATTTCTAGGATCAAATATATCAGGCTGAACGGAATTATTCATGTCATCTGAAATATTAGGATCATGATCTTCATCTAAAATATTGACATCATTACCTTCATCAATTTCTGTAGCGGCAACCTCAACCTCTTGCGCATTATCAGCAAGACCATGATCACCTTCATGAATTTCTGCAGTGACAACCTCAACCTCTACTGCATTATCATCGTGACCATCATCAATATTACCATCTGGAGTATGATTTTCAGAATTATTTTGGGGTACTATCACAACATATTTATCAAGAGCACCCCTTTGAATTTCAGCATCTTCTTCTAATTTCTGTTTCTTCTTACGCTTGAAGGCACCAGAATCATACTTTCTTCTAGAACTAGAATGCATGATTATTTCTGTTTCAATGAAATATATACTCTTTAAATTTATTTTAACTAATGAGCTCACATGAAATATAGGCTTGTGACATGTGTAGGTAGTTCAAAAAACGTACAATCAGATAGATCCTTGATTTTGTACTTGGACGACAGTACGAGCAACTACTGAAATTCTCAAATCTTTGACTACTTCTGAACTTGAACGACTGCACAAAAAATCGCTCCCAAACATATTAACACAACTCTGTAATTTATATCAAAATTAGAGAGAAGGGGAGAGTGTAGGGAGCAGGAAGGGCAACCACACCGGTTGGTCTTCTGTTCCTGTTGGGCGGCACCGCGGCAGTGTCGGCAGGCCGCCGGCGCGATGGCGTCCAGCGCTAGAAAGTAGTCCGCTTCTTGCCCGTCGCCTCGCTGAACCTGCAAGGTTGCAACGCGATCGCCACCAAGCCGCCGATTCAGTCGGAAGCGATGGGGAGATGGAAATCCTAGCGATCAGGCAGGGAATAGGAAGCGGAAGTTACGGAAGGTACTGCGCTGGGGCTGTCGTTTCATCTACGATCGATCAATCCACGCGACGGGAAAGCGAGTCGCTCGAGACTTGACCGGACCAGGCCCAAGAAGGCCTAAAACTAAATTTTTTTCAGACTATACATATATGTATATGGACCCTAGTTGGGGCCCCTGGATTTTGGGGGCCCTGTGCGAGCGTACAGCTCGCACAGGCCCTTGGACGGCCCTGGTTGCGCTCCATTGTCTTTGGCTATCAATCTGCATCCTTGTAACGCCCCGAGACCGATGTGCCAGGTGTCTTCCAGTTATTCGCTGTTGTTGCCTTGTCTTTTCCTTGCGTGTTGCATCTTATCATGTCATCATGTGCATTGCATCATCATGTTTTAAAACTTGCATCTGTCCCGGTCTCCCAGTTCCTTCCATTGTCCGTTCTGAGCCCAGACACGCTTGCACGCGCCCGCGGCATGTCCGAAATATTATTTTATAAGTGGCCGAAAAATGTTCTCAGAATGGGTTGAAAGTTGGCATGCGGTGTTGTTTTGCTGTAGGTAGGCCGCCTGCCAAGTTTCATCGCATTCGGAGTCCGTTTGATGCCCCAACGTTTAACTATAGCGGCAGTATAGCCGGTCTAACGTCGGACGTTTTCGGTCTCCCGAAACCGTGTCGGGCTGCATCTCTCCCCTTTTCTCTCAGACCAACCCGCTCTCCACAGTCCACCTAGGCCCAGCCTAACCCTCTCTGCACAGTGCATCGAACCCCTCGCGCGCGTCCGGAAGTTGTCCCGGACCCGACCCGAGCAGTCATCACCATTGGATCCGGATCAACCCCAAACATCTACGAAACATCTCCGTTTCTTATTTGGATTTTCCTAGCCTATCTATTCTCGACCCTCGGATTTTGATCGGATGATCCAACTCCTCTCCTTTCCTATATATATGTACACCCTAGTCCATCTTTAGACCCAAACCCTAAAACCTAGGGATCTTGTCCCATCCACTCGTCACCGCCGCCACTCCACCGAATCCACATCGGGATCCCACCTGCCCAAACCACCGCCGCCATCTTCCCTTGTTTTCTGCGCCACCCAATCAGCAGCAGCGCCCGAGCGCTCCACTCTACGCCGACATTCCCGTCCCGAACCTCATCATCGCTGCGCACCCTCCCTTGATCCATCGCCCGGGGCCATCATGTACAAGGCAGTGCACATGACATACGAAGCGTCCCCGAGTCAGCATAGCCAAGGACTCTTTAAGACACAACGAGACCACTGTAAAACCAACTGTGAATAGGCGGACCACTAGACGTCGAACCCCAATTTCATATCATACATCCGTCGGAAAGAAATCCTAAGAGCTACTTGAATTCCCACTTATAAACTCCCGAAATTTGCCTATTATGCAATCAGGTGTTGGGGATACAGGGGAAGCATAATATCTCACCCAAATCTAGCAAATCCTACATCCAGCTGTATCCATCCTTCAACACATAACCAAGAAACCTTCGGAAATCGAGGTGCACAGTGCCGCCCTTGGTCTTCCCGGAGCCGACGAGCATGTGCACCTCGTCAATGAACAGAACTACCTGCCCGTCGGCGTCCTCCGCTTCCTTGATCACATCCTTGAGGCGTTGCTCGAACATGCCGCGGTACTGGGTCCGTGCCACCATCGTCCCAAGGTCGACCTCCACCACGTGCGCCCCGGCCAGAGCGGCGGGGACCGTCCCACCTCCGATGCAC
>NW_024117195.1:0-20729 GCF_003073215.2 Triticum urartu | reverse complement strand
CAATCAAAGAACATTAATTTTAGAATGAGGCAAAGCTTTGGCCAACGGTTTCAAAAAAAATTATGTTTACGTACAGGTGGGTCAAGCATACAGTGAAGTATGTGCACAAAATTCAGAAGAAGATGCAGTGAAGTAGTTCAAGCATGTAGGCAACACTGATGGTGGTGGTGGAAGTAGCAGCAGCAGGTGGAGGCTAATGCCATTTCACAACCCGCTCCAATCAGTGATATACATGCATGATGTACAAATATATATTGGTGTACATGACCATGAATTGCTCAACTGAATGACACATCTAGCTAAAAATAAAACCATTCGACATGCAATGAACAAGGGTACTACGCATTCAGGAAAACTCATTATTAATGCACAGTAGCAAACTGAATCAATCTAACCCATCGGCTAATGATTAGTACTACTTAATTACATGCAGTGTTTGGCAGAATAATTAGAGGACACGGAGAAAGGAAGGTAACCAAATGCTGTTATTTGTTACTTGTATGCATGTACGGATGTACCTTCACAAGAGAGGAACAGCTTCAGAACAGAAACTTGGATTGGAATCTCTGGAATAGTCCGATCTGCTTCTGCCACACTGCTACTAAATTCCTGAGAGTATCTGGTCCCGAAGATGTAAGTGCGCTTTTGGCAGTTTGGGGTATGAACCCCAACAATTTTCCTTCTCTCTAAATAAGGATTGGACGAACGTCACCCGTTGTCTTCATCATGTCTGCAGGACCCTTTACTTCAGGCTACTTTTTTGCCTCTTTAATTACCAAACCATGAAGCAGTGGCAACATGATGATTTGTTTTCATCGTTGTTTGTGCAGATATCAGAAAGATATTGACATTATGATTTTCATTTTTAATAGAATTTTGGTGTCTGACAATGTACACAGCAACTTTTCTTCCTTGCCAGGTACAGTTTCGATTCGTACAGCCACAAGGAACATCAATACTACATTACCAGGGCTTCAATATATGGCTGCTAAGAGCACATAACGCTAAGCGTCTAAACCAATAGACAAGCCCATATGTTATTGTCACTACATTTCTAACATAGTCATTGCAATGTCCTGGCATCTGCCAAAATCCTATTTTTCATATGTGAAACACAAGCGTATATGATGCCTTTGGTTTATCACTTCAAATAACAAAAAAGGACAAAACAAACACACTCCCAGCAGGAAAATGTTTCATCAAAGCTTGCAATGTTATTTTATTTTGCTGACATTGATGCAATTTCTCCGTGATTTAAAAGATCCAAGGCTCTAACGAATTCATTAGTTACAGCAGAAATACATAAAAAGAACCTACTCAAAGGTCGACTAGACAACACACCAATAACCAGTATGACTGAACCTTCTAGTAAACTACCCAGGTCGACACTCTGCACTAAGATTATGGATAATCATAATAACTGACTGTTATGGATAAGAAGGATGATTACAGTATAATTAAGCCCAGTGCAACAAATACATGTCAAAGAACAACAGCCAGCCAGTGCTAGGTAAACAAGAACAAGAGTAACAATGTCCTTTGAAAATGACATTATGCTTAATCTATAGGTTGACCAGGCATTTGCTCTAAACTGCAAATCAATCAAGCTAATTCAAGCAAATTCCAAAGTACATAGACAAGTACTTCAGCCGACAGAGGAGCCAATTCTTCCACAAGGGTGGTTTGAAGGTAAGAAACTACTGCCCATCTGCATCTGCTAATGGCTCTGAGAACAGAGGAACATAGGATAGAAATCGTTTTGTGCTCTTCTCAAGATTAAGGATACAACCAACTTTCTGATGTCGCATATCGTATGCAGCCAAGGTAGCACCTCCATATGAAACCAAGAAAATGGTGTCGCAATCTGGATGAATCTCAACCACCTTGTACTTCATCCTAGTCATGCTCAGAAGCCTATCCATGCTGGCAGTATGCTTCAGGACGAATTCTTTACTATCACAATCCTTGAGGCACCAGAGTGTTTTCCCCTCTTTCCCCTCCACGTCCACCCCCACCAACACATACTCGTTGCCGGTGTTGATGTGCTGCAGCTCGCCAATCACATACATGATACCGCCGACAAAGACACATTTACTCCTGAAGTACAGCGGCACTTTTTCAACCATCCCACTATCCCCGCGACTCCAGGCTCCAGTCCGCGATGAGTAGATGCTCACTCCTGTCATATAATTTGCCACATAGTCCTCCTCAAAATGAACAACGTGGAAATGCGACGAGACTCTCGGATCAAAAGCCAGAGCTGCAGTATGGCTATATCTGATTGCCGGCGCCGAAGGCTTAAGGGGCAGCTCGAGCCACTTACCAGTGGCGGGATTGCACACCACAAAACGGCAATCATCCTCTGCCCAATCCCAAGGGGCCGCCTTCTTGGTGCAGCCGCGGTAGAGAACGTGACCATTGCAAGTGTCCACCTGGGCCATGTCCTTGTACTTGTTAAGCTGCAGGTAAGGAAGGGAAAGGTCGAACGGAGCTGTGCCGCTGGAGACGCTGGCGAAGTGGTGGCGATACCCGCTGCCGTTGAAGGACGTGTAGAGGAAGCCGGCAAGGGTCTGGGGCATCTTCTTGCGGTTGGTGGGGTCAGCGATGAGGTCGCGCCAGAGTATGGAGACACACTTGAAGCGGTGGACGGATCTAGCGGGGAGGCGGGAGAGGATCTCCAGGATGAGGTCGTCGGTGAACAGCGCGGCCGCCTCCGCCCTTGCCACCGGATGGCTGCACAGCCCCGACTTGGCTTTCTTCTCGAGACTCCTCTCCTTCTCCGTCTCCGCCTCCATGGAGCTGAATCTAGAGGGAGTAGGCAGGGGACACGGGGACAGGGATCTGCAATAGGAGAGAGGAAATCCTCGATCTGGCTAGGAAATCATCGACCATATAGTCGGTGGTTGCGATCTTCGCCGTGGTGAGTTAGGAAAGGTACCTTAGTTTAGGGCGGCTACGGTGGACGCTATACTTTTATTTTTATTTTTCGAGACTTGTACTGGATATATAAAGTCGTCTGATCTCGTGATCTAATCATACTTGTCCGTTGGACCTATATACGTACCCGTTGTCCTCCTTCATTACTCCACGCTGCTATCTCTACCAGCACCTCTTATGCCCACGACAGTATCCCTCTCGCCATTGCCGCCGCTGGCCACATCCTCGGGCACCGGTGTCCACCGCGATGAGTGAGTTTCCCCGAAGGCGGCACAACTACAACCAGCGTCCCCGGGCGGCTGTCGTCCAAGGCAGGGTGGACGAACCCCCTCGATGCTGGTGTACCTCATGGACCTAGGGTGAACCCTAGGTGCCACCGCCAAGAGACTTGTCCTTCATACTTGTATACTTGTGCTGGGAGGACCCCTGCGTGAGATGGAGTCTTGGGAGGAGCTAGTTCAGTGCAGATTTCCAAGGCACCAACTTTCTTTTTAGAAGAATGGTGTTTTTTTTTTAAAACTTTCAATCTATTCATCTTCAATCATGATAGTACAACGGAAACTAGAAATAATAAAAATTACATCCAGATCTGTAGACCACCTAGCGACGACTACAAGCACTGAAGCGAGCCAAAGGCGCGCCGCTGTCATCGCCCCTCCCTCGCCGGAGCCGGGCAAACCTTGTTGTAGTAGACAGTCGGGAAGTCGTCGTGCTAAGGCCCCGTAGAACCAACGCAGCAAAACAGCAACCGCCGCAGATGAAAAGTGTAGATAAAAAGGATCCAACCTAAAAACACACGAACGAAGACGAACGACGAACAGATCCGAGCAAATCCACCAAAGACAGATTTGCCGGAGACACAAATCCACACGCCCACCAACGATGCAAGACGCATCACCGGAACGGGGGCTAGGCGGGGAGACCTTTATTCCATCTTCAAGGAGCCGCCACCGTCTCGCCTTCCTGAGCAGGACACAAACCCTAACAAAGCTCAAAAAAAGATCTAAAAACGGAGCCCTCCCACCGGCAAGGGCCGAGATCCACTCCGCCTCCATGGCCATAGGGCCACCGGAGACGGGATGGACCGGCGCCGGCGCCGGTGGGAGGCAGAAAGCTAGGGTTCTTCAATGGCGTCTTTTATTTCAGATGGCTAAAGATAAAGGGATACACAGGTTCGGCGGGGCTGCCGTCAACCAAACATAGCGTCCAACCTCTAAAGTTGTTGCCATCCTAGCCAATCTATGAGATACAAAATTTTGCTCACGCCGTTCATGGCATATTTCACATGCCTTAAAACTAAGCTTTCGAGAATTAAACTCCTTAACAATCATGCAGTAATCTCAAAACGCTTATCCCAAATTTATCTCCTTGACGCTCGCAGATAATCAGACGCGATCCAGATATTGCGTAGCATCAAGTCCCACTCAGCGCTAGCGCTTCTCTGCACGCTTGTGCTTCAAGGAGCTCCAGGTCAAGTACTCCATCGAGCACCATTGCCGGCAGGGAGACACACTTGAAGCGGTGGAGGGATCTAGCAGGGAGGCGGGAGAGGATCTCGAGGATGAGGTCGTCGGTGAACAGCGCGGCCGCCTCCGCCGTCGCCCCCGGATGGCTGCACCTGTACAGCCCCGACTTGGTCTTCTTCTCGAGACTCCTCTCCTTCTCCGTCTCCGCCTCCATGGAGCAGAATTTGGAGGGAGTAGGCAGGGGAGACCGGGACAGGGATCTGCAAAAGGAGGGAGGAAATCATCGACCATATAGTCGGTGGTTGCGATCTTCGCCGTGGTGAGTCAGGAAAGGTACCTTAGTTTAGGGCGGCTACGGGGGACGCTATACATTTATTTTTATTTTTCGAGACTTGTATTGGATATATAGAGTCGTCTGATCTCGTGATCTAATCATACTTGTCCGTTGGATCCATGTAGGACCACGCCCAATAACCGCGAATTGGGTCAGATGTCTTATATTCTGAGGCGTCTGGTTGATTGGGCTGGCCTCCGGTTAATTGAGCCATTGTACACACATGAACCCATATACCCGTTGTCCTCCTCCTTCATTACTCCACGCTGCTATCTCTACCAGCACCTCTTTGTTAGGTTTAATCTTGATTCATGTATCTGCATATTAAGTTTGCTTTTGTTATGCATGTTGGATAGGTTAGAGAGTAGCTAGTCCGGTGAAGCTTCAGGGGAGGCGTGGGGAGAAGGCGAGATGCTAAGACATCGTGCGATACGGCGACGATAGCGAGATGCCGATTGCAGCGTGAGGCTGCAATGCTGCGCGAGGCAGCGTGGCCATGTGACACGGCAAGTGTGACGAAGGCTGGAGCGTGGCGCTCTACGTGCATGTTGAGTTGGCCTAGTCCTTTGGCCGTTAAGAAGAGGTTGAGCAAGGGCCGGACATAGGCGTGCATGTAGTAGCGATTAGGCTGCATGAGTTTGTTAGCCGAGAGTAGGGATGTAGTTAGTAGAAAGCATGCATGTAGTGGCATGAGTGGTGGAGCAGTTTGTTGATGTGCATGCGTGAGTTGGTTAGTGGCCGAGTGTGCCGGCCAAGTTAGTGCGTGAGTGTATAGTGGATTAGTGCGACCGGGTGTGGCGGCTGGCTTGGCAAGTCAGGCAACCCCTGGTGTATATAAGTGTTGCATTGAGTTAATGAGAAAGGAGGAGGTCGTGAGGGCTAGAGAAAAGATGTAGCCCCTCGTGTGACCAAGGAGAAAGGCCTCTTGGCAAAGCCGGTTGGATTTCTTCCTTGGTGTGTGTGTGTGTTGTGTTGAGAGACAAAGAAAGAGAGAGAAAGAAAGAGAGAGAGTTGTGCGAGGCAGCTCGAGGAAGAAGAAGAAGCGGCGCCGCGAGGAGGCGGCGCCAACACTCTTATCCCCACGACAGTATCGCTCCCGCCACTGCCGCCGCTGGCCACATCCTCAGGCACCGGTGTCCACCGCGATGAATGAGTTTCCCCGAAGGCGGCACAACTACAACCAGCGTCCCCGGACGGCTGTCGTCCAAGGCAGGGTGGACGAACTCCCTCGATGCTGGTGTACCTCATGGACCTAGGGTGTGCCACCGCCAAGAGACTTGTCCTTCATACTTGTATACTTGTGCTGGGAGGACCCGTGCGTGAGATGGAGTCTTGGGAGGAGCTAGTTCAGTGCAGATTTCCAAGGCACCAACTTTCTTTTTAGAAGAATGGCGTCTTTTATTTCAGATGGCTAAAGATAGAGGGATACACAGGTTCGGCGGGGGTGCCGTCAACCAAATACAGCTTCCAACCTCTAAAGTTGTTGCCATCCTAGCAAATCTATGAGATTCAACATTTTGCCCACACCGTTCATGGCATATTTCACATGCCTTAAAACTAAGCGTTCGAGAATTAAACTCCTTAACGATCATGCAGTAATCTGAAAACGCTTGTCCCGAATTAATCTCCTTGACGACTCTCAGACAATCAGACGCGATCCAGATATTGCGTAGCATCAAGTCCTCACTCAGTGCTAGCGCTTCTCTGCACGCGTGTGCTTCAAGGAGCTCCAGGTCAAGTACTCCATCGAGCACCATTTCTGATGCTCCCATATAGTTGCCTGGGGCCTCCCTGCAAATAACTGCCACTGCTCCCTTGTTTACAGTTTTTGCTACTGCACCATCCACATTGAGCTTGCTAGCATCATCTGATGGTGGCACCCATCTCTAAATTGGAGCTGGTCATTGGGAAGGAAATGATGAAGCAGCCCCTGCTTTCTTCTGCATAAAATCACAGCCACAAATTTCGTCCAAGTACCTTGTATAAATAGGTGTGTAAAGAGCGGGCTCTAAAACTCGCTTTCGTGGATGGCCTTCCTCCTCGCCCACCACAAAGCCCATAACGTGACTAGTACCTCGATGAACTGACCAGCCTTCAGAGTGTTGCTGAGCTTTGCATCGCTCGTTTCATCATAAGTGAGCGGGGCAATAATAGCATCCTCACGCAAAGACCACACCGCCCACACCCTATTGCAGTCCAGTAGACTATGCCTCCACGGATCCAATGCTGCTTTACACAAAAGCATACCGCGGATGTCGACATACACCGGCGAACACGTTCGTCAACTGTCGGTAGTGAATAGTGTGCGAAGCGCCACACAAAGATGCGTAATTTTGGCAGCACTGGGACCTTCATAGTTTCCTCCAGCTTTGTTCTTGTGCAGCCG
Organism: Triticum urartu; assembly: GCF_003073215.2. Lineage (NCBI taxonomy): Eukaryota > Viridiplantae > Streptophyta > Magnoliopsida > Poales > Poaceae > Triticum > Triticum urartu. Next base: position 13,606 of record NW_024117195.1, on the reverse strand, counting down.
TATCTGAAGCTCATGTGTTGCCATTTAACCAGCTCCCTCGCCTCTTTTTTTTGTATCAATTAAGAGCTTGTATGCAGATCATAGAAAAACACATCCGTCCTCTCATAGCGTCAAGCCCAGAAGTTCCTCTGGTCAATGTGACTTAGGGGAATCTGCCTGACCACTTCGATACCCATAGGCAGCAGAAACTTCTCCAGAACTTGCATGTTCAAAGATTTTGTAACTGGGAAAATCAGCTCTGAAGCACAGCCGAAGGGCGTAGACAGTGATCCCTTGGTACACAGTTATCGTGCCATATGTTTGTGTCCTTTCCATCTCCTATGCGCTTGATCATGCCCGGGAAAAGAACATCCCTTCCTTCAAAAATCGATCTCCATATTTGTGATGGACGATTACCCACCTCATCTGTAAGAACATCCTTGTCAGGGAAATAAACCACCTTGATAATTCGGGCACTTAACGAATTTGGCTCTTGCACTTGCCGCCGTGCCTTTCGAGCCAAAAGGGCCATGCTGAAAAGCTCCAAGGCTCTGAACCCTAGCCCCCCCTTTGTACTTTGGCATTGTCATAGTGTCCCAGATACCCAAGCTGTTTTCCTTTCTCCTTCTTTACTCCCCCACCAAAACATCCTCACCATTGATGTGATATGTTGACACAAACCTCGAGGCAATTTGAAAAATGACAGGGAAAAGGTAGGAATTACTTGTACCACTTACTTTATAAGAATTTATTTGCCGTGGAAATCATGGACCAGGTAGTCGGTGGTGGCGATCTTCGCCGTGGTCAGTCAGGAAAGGTACCTTAAAAAGTTTAGGGCGGCTACGGGGGACGGGGACGGGGACGCGGCCAGCGGCTCTTTGCTTCGAGGACGTCACTATCCTTTTATTTTTATTTTTCGAGACATGGATTAGATAGAATCGGATTAGTACCACCTCAAATTGCTGTTAAGGAAAGAAGCGTGTTAATGTCTATAAAGGCAGCGGCTACCCATCCAAATGACCCTAACCTACTCGTAACAAAACGCGGGCATAAGGAGGTTTCTGAGACTTCATGGTCATAACCATTGACCAAACGGATTTTTGGGTTCAAATAAATATTGGCTCTCTAATTGTACAGAAACCGATCAATGCACTGATCAAGGCCACACTGCCATTGGGCATAGCCATGATCATGGTTGTTTTTCTAAAATAAACTGGGTAGGGGTTAGCTTATTCTAGAAGCACAAAAAAGTAACCAAAAGAACTTGCCTTAAGGAAAGCGGCACTACACTATCAAAAGCTGAGTGACACGGAGACGGCGACAGGGGCTGCCAATGCCTTCTGGTCCAAGTTCGCAAACATTGACGAACGCCAAGAAGGCGAGGCAGGAAATGTTTGCCTGCCTTTGACCAGATGAGCGGATCAACGGTAGCCTCTAGATGCTATCCTGTGGGTTGATGGAGAGCCTGGACCAGATGCAAAAGTGCCAGCAGCCGGAAACTTGAGAAGGGTGCCTTGGTGAAGGCGTATTATCCGGTTTTCAACATCGATGGGGGAGACAGTCCAGCCTGAAAGCTTCTTCGCCAAAGTCCTAGCCACGCTCGTGATGTCACCGCAAGCTACCCCATCGACTTGATGATAGACTAGCATTTAGTGTAGTAATTAATGTAATGTGCTTGGGATGCCAAATAAAAACTTGTAGAAACTTTTGGTAAGTTTGAATTGTTAAGTTGTTTTATACCTGCAAATTTTTTGAGCTGTGTCCAATGACGTGTAGGTTAGTGTTAGCTTTGGCTCCTGCTAACTGGACGGTCGGACTGCGGCTGTAGTTGGAGACAAAGAGTGGGCACTGCACATCGTGGAACACCTTGCAAAAGAACAAAGAGCAAAGGGTGGCTAGAGTATGTTAGGTTGCGACATACCAAAAAGGTTGATGCAGCCCCGAGTGTCCTCCAAGGGGATCAGAATTACTGATCAGAAGAGAACACAAGAAATCGTATGAACTCGACATGGAGTGGAACTGTGGAACCTCTTTATTCATATGTTCGATCGAACTAAAACATAGTTAAAAGAAAGATAAGTGTACAAACAATGCAGGGTGATGTTCGTTCGGCGGTTTTGCCAGTCCGGAGATTCTAAAGCGCGTTGAGAGAGCAGTTTGAAATTTTCAATTCACCCAGTATTTCAAATTCACGGAGTATAAACCATGTAGCTGGCCTATTCGCTGGGTCAACATTCATGCAATTTATCCCTATCTCAGCACATAGTTTTACTTGCTCCATTGTTGTCTGGCTTCTTGATGCTCCAAACTTGCTCATCCAACTTTCAACTACCTGCCAATTTGATAGCGCGCCATAGTGAGTTACGAAAAGATGATGCATTTTAGAATATTAAAAAGAGAACACTTAGGATTGAAGAGCAAATGCAATGATACCTACCATAAACAATTTCAAATTTTCCGCTTCATCAATTTTAGTGTTATTGGTCTTTCAATGCACATAATGACTTCAGATATTAGAACCATCTTTATTTCTGTTTTTTATTTGTCAAAGATCGTTACAAAGACAACATTCAAATCATGTCACTTGCAAATTCGGCTGTTAATTAGATACTCTGACTGAATATGTAGGTCTTGACATTAGAGCTAACAGGCCAACTACATTGTCTTTTTTTTTTGAACCTATAGCAGCATTATTACCTCCTTAGCATTAGAGCACTCCTTATGTCCCATAAGGATCTCCATGATTATTACACCCAAACTAAATATGTCTGTCTTGAAGGTGATTTCTCCATTATTTATGACTTCCGGTGCCATATATCCCCTGCATAAAAATTGGTGTAGTTTGTTCGATCAGTGAACAAAGTGTATGTAAAAATGTTGGTAGATAACTAATAAAGGTATCAAGTTCTCAAAGATGATTGCCAGCATACCTCGTCCCAATCATGTTTTTAGTAATAGCGCGACTCCTTTCACTTAAGCACCGTGACAGACCGAAATCCGCAATTCTGGGCAGCATGTTGTCATCCAATAGTATATTTTGAGGTTTGAGGTCCGTGTGAATAATACACTGTTGCTGAAGATAATGTATGCCTTCACAGACCCCCAATATTATTTGATAACGTGTTGTCCACTCAAGTCCACAAGATGCATCTGCAAGGAGTATACAGTACAAGAAATAGTTAGCACTATATGCGGAGAGATAGGCTGAATTGACGAATTTCAAAAGGCTGGTGTGATTTTACCGGAGAGATAGTCAGCAAGGCACCCTCTGGGCAGGTACTCGAAGCAGAGCAGCCTCTCCCATTCTTCTGCGCAGACAAGCTTTCCGTCGTACGTCACCATCATGTGCTGCGTGTCTGAGCAGTGCCCAAGGAATCGCACCGCGTTCTTGTGCTTGACCCCCATGAGACAGGCGACCTCGCTCTTGAAATTCTTGTCCATATCAAAACTCTAAAGAACTTCTTCACAGGCAACGGTGCCACTACTTGGAAGCACTCCCTGAGGAGCACATAGAATCTGTGTCAACTAAATTGTGGCTATCAGCTGGTTAATTTGGAGTGGAGGGTTTGCTGCATGCATACCTTGTAAGCCGCCCTGAATCCGTCCCTGCCGATTATTTGATCCTCGGAGAAGTTTTCTGTGATGGCCCTGAGAAGCGATAAAGGTAGATCAACTGGATCCGCACTCTCGTCATGGAACGCCTTCTCACCGTGTTGGTTGCCACCCGCCATCTAGGTGTTGGACACAGCTCCCTCCCTGGTCCACTTTCTGTTTTGATAGGGGCAGAGCTCCTTCCCTCGCCTGAGAAGAATCTGACAGGAAGGTTGTGGGGGTGGAGAAACAGGCAGAGGGGAAGTGGGTGTGGTCACGAGTTGATATATTCCATGAACCTGCACATGTAGAAAAATCTTCAGTCAAGCTGCCTCTCATTACTGTCGCATTTCTGGAAAAGTCTTCACATTGATTAGTAGTTAGCTCGTGGTTTCTATCTTTGGCCTACCAAAAATCTAGACCATCCTCCTCCAAAAATCTACCAAGGATAAAAACTAGCCAAGAGACCCCTGCCTTCTTCCCACCTCCGGGGCTCAGCGCTGCGGCGGTGGCGCATCCCCACTGGTCCCGACTCACTGATGGATCGCAGGGCAAAAATCTGATCTGAAGAACTCAATCTCGAGCTAAGCAAACCCTAAACTTACGAACAAGAAAGAAGATAATTTGGTGCAGCAATACGAGCTACTTTTCGTGGTCCTTTTCATTGCATTATATAGGGATACAAATCACGTCCAACACGGCACAGGCCCAACACGACGCGACCCGGTACAACGCCGGTTTACAAACCTTTCCTAATACGACCTAACCACGTTCGTATACTGAACCGACTCAAACAATTCCTAACACAGCACGTCACCTAACCTGAAGCTTAATTGCTAACATTCACCCCCTTAAGCTTAAGGTGGTTCTTTCACAACTCGTAGACCGATCCTCTTCCTCATCTCCAAGAATTTGACTCTTCCCAATGGCTTCGTCAATATGTCTGCGAGTTGATCTTTAGTGCTCACATATTCAACTTCAATCTTGCCTTCTTCAACGCAATCCCGGATGTAATGATATCTTACATCAATATGTTTGCTCCGGTCATGATGCACCGGATTCTTGCACAAAGAAATAGCAGATTTGTTGTCCATGTTCAACACCACCTTCCCTGGATCTCGGTTGAGAAGATTGCCAAGAAGATACTCCAACCAGACCCCTTTACACGCTGCTGTAGTTGCTGCCATGTATTCAGCCTCACATGAAGAGAGTGCTACTACTTTTTGTTTCTGTGACAGCCAAGACACCATGCTAGTGCCAAGAAAAAATCCCATGCCGGTCGTGCTCTTTCGATCATCAACATCTCCGGCAAAATCACTGTCACTATACCCTGTCAAACGAGGTTCACCATTGTCTTTCTTTTTCTCATAGCAGCAGCCGAGCCCCATGGTCCCCTTGACATACCGTAATATTTGTTTCACGGCTGCCATGTGTTCAGTCGTGGGGGATTCCATGTACCTGCTCACAATTCCAACCGAATATGCCAAATCCGGTCTTGTGTTCACAAGGTACCTTAAACTCCCAACAATGCTTCTATACATGGTTTGATCAACTGGAGGTGACGAGCTCTGCTTGCTCAACTTGAGGCGAGCTTCCATCGGAGCTTGTGCTGGATAACAATCATCCATCCCATGTTCTTCGAGAATTTTTCTTGCATATGCTTCCTGGCAAAGTGTAGTATAACCTGGCATTTGATGTACTTCGATGCCCAGGTAATAACTCAACAAGCCAAGGTCGCTCATCTTGAACAAATCTTTCATCTGCGATTTGAACTTTTCTATCTCGAGTACTTCGGCTCCTGTGATCACCAAATCATCCACGTACACACCTACAAGCAAACTGGATTTACCTTGTCCACGCTTGTACATTGCATGCTCACGAGGGCACTTCTCAAAATTGAGTGATAACAATGTGTCATGCAGCTTAGCGTACCACGCTCTGGGCGCTTGATGCAATCCATACAATGCCTTCCGAAGCTTCAAGACCTTGTGCTCACCTCCTTTCTGAACAAAACCCGGTGGTTGGCTAACATACACCTGCTCCTTCAATTCCCCATTGAGAAAAGCCGACTTGACGTCCATGTGATGTAACTGCCATCCTTCATGAGTTGCCAATGCAATCAACAGTTTCACGGATTCCGTCCTTGCAACAGGCGCAAAAACTTCCTCGAAGTCAATACCATGCTGCTGCAGAAAGCCCTTTGCTACTAGACGTGCCTTGTGTTTCACAACGGCACCATTGGAATCTTTCTTTACTTTGTAGACCCACTTGACTCCTATAGCACGCTGCCCATCCGGAAGATTAACGAGTGACCAAGTATCATTTTCCTCGATCGAGCTCATCTCCTCTTCCATTGCCCCCTGCCAGCTTTCTTCTTCTATTGCTTCATCAAAAGTTGCTGGCTCCTCCATGACGAACATGCATCTTCCCCCTCGCGTCGCCCGTTTCTCAGCTTGAGTAATCTTGCGGCGCACCGGTGTTGGGTACAAGTCCAGTACTGACTTCAGTTTCACCGGCGTTGGGGGTTGCTGTTGTGCACCATGTGTTGACGACGGTACAGCGGCCATGCATTGACGACGGTACGGCGGCCGATGCCGTCGGCTCGTGCTCGGTCCCTACTGAGGCTGATGCACTGGTTCCTGCCGTGGCAGCGTTACTGCTTGCCGTGGCCACGCTGCTGGCAGCGTTACTGCTTGCCGTGGCAGCGTTGCTGCTCCGGTCGTCCAACACAACTTGAGATTCCAGTGTTCCGGGCGTGCTTGGATCAGTTTCTGTTGCACCACCATGCGCCAAGGGAGTGCCTGGAGGTCCTTGATCAACATCATGATGGTGTTCATGAGCACCGCCGTGACCTGCATCATCAAGTTGATCATATACAACATGAAAAATTTCATCTGATCTTGCTACCTCCGGTTCATTTGATCCGCCCCAAGTCCACGCCTTCTCTTCCTCGAAAATTACATCTCGAGTTACTTGGACTTTGCCTGTTGCTGGGTTGTACACCCGGTACGCCTTTGAGCCCGTCTCATAGCCAATCATGATCATTGGTGTACTCCGGTCGGCAAGTTTGCCCACATGACCAGCCACTGTTTTCACATGTGCGACACACCCAAAGGTGCGAAGATGATCCACTGTAGGTTTGTGCCCACACCATGCCTCGTACGGAGTCATGCCAACGACCCTCTTCGTTGGCGTGCGGGTCAGCAAGTACACGGCCGTCGTCACCGCTTCTCCCCAAAACCTTGCCGGTAAACCCTTGCTCTTCATCATGCTTCGAGCCATTGCTACAACGGTTTGGTTCCTTCGCTCCACTACACCGTTCTGTTGTGGAGAATATGGCGCGGTCAGATAACGCTTGATCCCGTGCAATTCACAGAAGGCGGTGAATTCTTTTGACGTGAACTCACCTCCCCTGTCCGTACGAAACGCTTTCAACTTGGCTTCTGCTTCGACCTCTGCTGCGATCTTTATTAACTTGAAGGCTTGCAACGCCTGGTCCTTGCTCTTCAAAAGCACAATCCACATGTACCTGCTGTAATCATCAACAACGAGCAAGAAATACTTGTTTCCACTTGGGGTTGCTGGTGTAATTGGGCCACACAAGTCACCATGCATCAACTCGAGCACCTTGCTTCACGTGGGAACGATGCCCTTCGTTGCTTACCAACTAGGCAGCCGTCACACAACTGCTCAACATGATCGATGCTAGGAATTCCATGAACCATATTTTTCTGTCCGAGTTGCCGCAACGACTGGAAATTCAGATGTCCATATCGTGCATGTCACTTCCATGCCGTGTCCTCAAAACTTGCCAGTAAACAAATCGGATCAGATCTATCGAGGTTCAGAATATAGAGACGATTCGTTGATCTTTTCACTTTCATCAAAAGAATCCTTTGCCGATCATAGCCCCATAAGAAACCATCCTCCAAGACAATCTTGCAACCACGTTCCTCTAGTTGTCCGAGACTTATAATGTTGCTCTTCAACTTTGGGATATAATATACCTCGGTCAGCGCCTTATGCTCGCCATTGCGAGCCTCGAACAGGACAGTACCTCGTCCCTCAATTCTGACAGTTGAACCATCTCCAAACCGCACCGTTCCGCCCACGGCCAAATTCAACTCGGAGAACTGTGATTTATCGCCTGTCATATGATTACTTGCGCCTGTATCGAGATACCACACGTTGCTAGCTCTCTTGGCCCGTTCCTTGTCGTGGAGATACACCTTCTCCTCGACTAATGTCACCGATTCCATGACTCCTGTTTGAGGACTTGCTGGTTCCTCCTCCATGAGCTCACAAGCTTCTATCATCAGCAGATGCACACCTTCATCACCGCCCTTGGCAGCAATGAGGGCCTTTTCCTTCACCGGTTTTTGACACTCAGATTTAAAGTGTCCGAGCACATTGCAATTGTGGCACCGAATCTTGCGCTTGTCAAACCATTTCTTTGGCTTCTCGCGCTGATCATCACCCCCAGCATAATTCTTTTTTGCTGGGTTGTAATTCTCCTTCTTGCCGCCACTACCAGACGCGCCGTCGTTCCTTTTTTCTTTCGCGATCATCGCCTGCAGCTGACTGCGTGTGAGCATGAGATACTCGTCTTGCTTCCCATCGCTTGATGTTAGCTTCATCCGCTCATCATGAGCCTTGTAACGACCGACCAGGTCATCCACCGTCAACGTCTTCAAGTCGACGCACTGCTCGATTGCCGATACTATTGGCAAATATCGCGACGGCGCTGCCCGGAGGAAACGCCGCACGACTGAGATCTCTTCCAGATTTTCGCCGAGCGTACGTATACTGTTGACCAGGGTTACCACCCTTGCTGCAAACTGCTCCACAGTCTCATCATCTTCCATCTTCAGCGTCTCATATGTTCTCATCATAGACTGCAGCGTGGCTTCTCGCACTCTGTCATGACCAAGCTGCAAAGTTTTCAATGTATCCCACACGTCCTTGGTTGTTTCCTTGGAGATGAGATGCTGCATGATATCCATCGGCATAACCGAGTAGATTGCGCTTGCTGCCTGACGATCTCGCCAGCGCTGCGCTCCATCCTTCTTGAACTCGTCACCACCGGGTTCGACGATGTGCTAGAGCATGTGCGACTCCATGGCGCACTGCATAGTTGCTGCCCAAACAACAAAGTTCTCGCGGTCAAACCGCGGGAACTGCGTCGGTGGTGCCGCCGCCGCCGGCGGAGCTAGCGCCGCAGCGCCCAACGCCTCCGTCCCCTTCTTCTTGTCGTCGTCGGCCATGCCTTCCCGTTACTAGGTTAGCACGCAGCCAAGCTCTGAATACCAATTGATGGATCGCAGGGCAAAAATCTGATCTGAAGAACTCAATCTCGAGCTAAGCAAACCCTAAACTTACGAACAAGAAAGAAGATAATTTGGTGCAGCAATACGAGCTACTTTTCGTGGTCCTTTTCATTGCATAATATAGGGATACAAATCACGTCCAACACGGCACAGGCCCAACACGACGCGACCCGGTACAACGCCGGTTTACAAACCTTTCCTAATACGACCTAACCTCGTACGTATACTGAACCGACTCAAACAATTCCTAACACAGCACGTCACCTAACCTGAAGCTTAATTGCTAACACTCACTCCTTCTAAGGAGGTCGCAGGCGCAATAGCCAGCAGCACCACCATTGCCGTCGCATGCGCAGGCCGCTCCCTGCAGCATCGGCGGCAGATTTCTCGGGAAATGTCCACGCAGTCGGGATCTCCTCAACTTGCTACGACGCAGCTCAACTTCTCCAGGAGCACATCAGTAGCCTTCGCAAGCTCCGGGAGATCTTCATCATCATTTCCAACAGAGTGGAGATTCAGGAAGGCGACCACTCCCTTACAAGCATACCCCACTGTTCAATTTTGATGTGTACAGCCACAAGGCAGACCGACACTGCATTACCCGGGCTTCAATATATGGCTGCAAAGAGCGCACAAAGCTAAGCATCTGAACCAACAGATAAGCCTATATGTTATGGTCACTATATCTCTAACATAGTAAATACCATGTCCTGGCACCTGCCAAAATCCTATTTGCATATGTGCAACACAAGCTTCTATGATATGTACCTTTGGTTTATCTCCTGAAATAACAAACCAGGCCAAACGCAGCAAAACTTTTCATCAAAGCTTCTAATGTTACTTTATTTTATTGACAATGATGCAATTTTTCTGTGATTAACAGATCCAAGGCTCCACTGAATTCATTAGCTACAGCAAACATATATTAAAGGAAGGCAGTGTTTTACCAAAATACTGAATTAATAAGGTCAACTAGACATGGCACCAGTCCCCAGTCTGATTGAAACTTTTAGTAGTACGCACTAGCAGGTTGACAATATGGACTAGGATTAAGGATAATCATAATCTGATTGTTATGGACAAGAAGGCCGATTATTGCAGTATAATTTAGCCCCATGAAACAAATACATGCATGTCCAGAACAGCCCGTGCTACTGTGTTAGGCACACAAAAACAAGAGTAACAATGTTCTTTCGAAATGACATTATGCTTAATATGTAGGATTACAAGGCATTTGCTCTGAATTGAAAATCATGCAAGCTGATTCCAAAGTACCGGACAAATACTTCAGCCGACAGAGGAACAAGCGTAGTTTGATGGTAACACTACTGCCCATCTGCATCTGGTAATGATTTTGCGAACAGAGGAACGTAGGGTAAAAACTGTTGTGTATTGCTTTTCTCAAGATTAATGATACAGCCAACTTTCTGATGTCGCATATCATACGCTACCAAGGTATCACCTCCAGCTGAAACAAGGAAAATGGTGACGCAATCAGGATGGAACTCAACCACCAAGTACTTCTTGCCAGTCATGCTCATAAGCTCATTGATGCTGGCAGTATGCTTCAGGACCAATTCTTTACTATCACAATCCTTGAGGCACCAGAGTTCTATCTCAGAAAATAGGATGTTATTGTTGTCATCAACGGATGCTATAGCATAGTGTAAGCACCCCTGCGACGATCCAATCATACCAAATCTCAAACCATATGGCACGCGGATAGTCTCCCACACTTTCCCCTCCATGTCCACTCCCACCACCACCATCACATACTCGTTAATATACTTCAGGTTGCCAATCACGTACATCATACCACCTACAAAGACACATTTACTACAGAAGAACAGCGCAATTTTCTCAACTCCTGTGTGCGACGAGTAGATGGTCAGTGCTGTCATGTGATTTTCCACATAGGTCTCCTCAAAACTAAGAACGTGAAATCTGGATGAGACCGCAGGATCGAAAGCCAGACCTGCGATATGGCAATATTTGTTCGCCGGCACCTGCGGTTGAGGGGGCAGCTCCACCCACCTCCGAGTGGCAGGATTGCACACCAGAAAACGGGAAGCACCCCCTGCCCAATTCGCCATCCTCTTGTTGCTGCCACGGTAGAGAAGGAGGCCATTGCAGGAGCCCACCTGGGCCATGTACTTGTACTTGTTAGGCTGCATGCAAGGGTCGAGCGGGGCTGCGGTGCCGGAGACGCTGGCAAAGTGGTGGCGACGCCCGCTGTCGTCGGTGGTAAAGTAGAGGAAGCCAGCGAGGGCTTGGGGCAGCTTCTTGCGGTTGGCAGGGTCGGCGATGAGGTCACGCCAGGGCATTGACACGCACAGACGCACTTGAAGCGGTGGAGGGATCTTGCGGGGAGACGGGAGAGGATCTCTAGGATGAGGTCGTCGGTGAGGAGGCTGGCTGTCGCCCCCGGATGGCTGTCACGCCTCGGCTTGGTGTTCCCCTCCATGCTCTCCGCCTCCATGGAGCAGGGTACAGGGGCAGGTGGGATCGATCTATGAATGGAGAGGAGAGGAGAGGAGATCGTCAATCTGGCAGAGGAAATTCGACCTGAGTGGTCGGCGGCGATCTCTGCCGTGAGGAGTCAGATCGGAAAAGGTAGAGTACCTCGGTTTTGGGAGCTGATGACGATTGGTAACGGAGACAGACGCTGACCCTGACCAACGTGTTTTTATTAGAGGAAAAAAAAATGCCCTTCGCATCAAAATTCTCAGGCCCACTTAAACGGGCCATTGGTTCAGTACAAGCATGCCCCATGTGCTAATAGGCCAGCAACTGGAATCACCACCGCCGCCATCAACGGTGTTGTCCAACCACCGCCGCTGCTATCTACTACCTCCGTCCTGCTTTATTGGTCCCCTCCGTATTTTGTGTCAATGTTTGATTATAAATTTAACTAAGAAAATACTAATGCATGTCACCAAAAATTATATCGCTTGATTTGTATTTTGAACATAGTTTGAAATGGTGTTATTTTTGTTATGTATAACTTATATTTTATTAGTTAAAATCATGGTCAAAGTATGACACTGAATACGAAGGGGACTAATAAACCACGACAGAGGTAGTAGTAGCTCTTCATGTCAGGGTGGGCATTTGGGTTTAACCAAAAATTCATATTAGGTAAATCGAGTTTTCAACCATTCGCCTTTCCAGCCTTTCCAAAACTAATACCCGAGAATGGCCCAAAAAAGAGAAACTAAAAAATTTGGGTCCAAAATCTTGGGCTTGGGTTTGGGTAATTCCAAATTCCCCGAATTAGAACCAAATGGCCACGAGGGAGAACTGGAATATAAATGACTTTTGGGCCTGGAGCGGAGAGAGGAGTGGTTCTTTCTCTGTCAAATCTGCATACAGGCTTATCATCCACACGAAGACCACGAGGGAGAACTGGATTGAGGAACACGACAGTACTTCCGTTGCAGATAACGCTGGCAGTGAATGGAAGGATCTATGGAAGACAGACGTACCTTCAAAAATCAAGTTGTTCTTGTGGCGGCTTGCTCCAAGCTCCATTCCAACAGCAGATGTATTGCAGCATAGGAAAATGGCAACATCGCCGGCATGTGTGTTATGTGGGGCGTGGGATTCGTGGAGACATGCGTTGTTGAACTGCTCGATGGCACGGAGTGTTTGGGCGTTGGCAGATGAGGCGATCCTGGACCAGATCAGTCATTTTGACAGCGATAATGTACGGGACTGGCTATTCGCTATGAGGAAGGCCTTGACGAGCGATCTATTTGTCCGTATGACAGTAACACTATGGGCTATTTGGGCAGCATGAAGAAAGGCCGTCTATGAGGACATATTTCAGAGCCCGTTCTCGACCCACTGCTTTGTCAACTCATTTCTGAATGATATTGAGATAGTGAAGAAACCGGAAAGTGCTGCAGTGAACTCGGCACCCGTGAGACCGAGACAGTGGATCCAACCCCCTCATGGCATCATGAAAGTGAATGTTGATGCGGCTACTGGGCGGAGATCGAGCTTTGGGACGGTTGCTGCAGTTTGTAGAAACCGGGAGGGAGCTTATCTGGGAGCATCAGCAATTGTGTTCAAGAGTATCTCTGACCCAGCTACCCTAGAAGCGTTGGCAGTCCGGGAAGCAATGGCACTCGCACAAGATCTCCACCTGCAGGCGATTCATGTTGCAAGTGATTGCAAAGGTATTGTAAATGACATCAGTCAGAAGAGTAGTCCTAGCTATGGTGTTATTATTCATGAGATCATAGATTGCACTTGTAGTTTTCAGTCATGCAATATTGTGCATGAATTTAGGAGCTCGAATTTCGAGGCTCGCAATCTAGCGAAGCATGCTTTGAAACTGGGGGTCAGCCGCCATGTTTTATTAATCAACCCTGGTGAACTTCAGTTCGTCCTGTAAATGTGGTGATGGTTTAATAAAAGCTTCGTTGATTGTCTCAAAAAAAAAGAACGAAATGGCAGTGGTGGCCTACGGGATAAGAGGATGGTGGCGGCCGGTGCAGCATTGCTCCTTGCTTCCCCTCGGACTCGACGGCTGTTGCATTTCGGGCCTAACAGGCTTCGGGGCATTGTGACGATACAAAATCTTGAAATGTTGAAAGCAAGAAGGAAGCACAAGAAGTAAGAGCATCTCCAGCCGTTCGTCCCCCAGGGCATCGAAAAAGAGCCGCCTGGGGGCATACTGGCGCTAGCTTGGCGCGTGGGGGCGG
>NW_024117194.1:0-9660 GCF_003073215.2 Triticum urartu | reverse complement strand
CCTCCCCCTCTCCCTTGGCCCTATATATAGTGGGGGTAAGGGAGGGCAGCCTAACCTAAGCCCTGGCGCCTCCCTCTCCCTCCCATGACACATCTCCCTCCTCCCGCAGCGCTTGGCGAAGCCCTGTTGGAATCCCGCTACTTCCACCACCACGCTGTCGTGCTGCTGGATCTCCATCAACCTCTCCTCCCCCCTTGCTGGATCAAGAAGGAGGAGACGTCGCTGCTCCGTACGTGTGTTGAACGCGGAGGTGCCGTCCGTTCGGCGTTAGGATCATCGGTGATTTGGATCACGGCGAGTACGACTCCATCAACCCCGTTCTCTTGAACGCTTCCGCGCGCGATCTACAAGGGTATGTAGATCCACTCCTCCCTCGTTGCTAGATGACTCCATAGATTGATCTTGGTGACACGTAGGAAAATTTTGAATTATTGCTACGTTCCCCAACAGTTTCGTATGTCTCGCGATTTTGGTCCATGGAACAGCAACATTTGATCTATCGAAGCCATGGCCCAGTTTTGTCAGGCAACACTGCTCTTCTTCGTGTAGACTACTCGCTGGACATGAGAGTGCGTCCACCAGGGTGAATTCCGCGAAGGACCATGACCGAGGACAGGATGAAATTCCCACTAGATCTAGTTGATAGGCACAACAATCTCCAATCCCCAAACCTGAGTTTCTCCATCTCTGACTAATACTCCCTTCGTCCAAAAAAGTTTGTCCCAAGTTTATCTCTCAAATTGATGTATTTAGCACTAACTGGTGCTAGATACATTCATTTGAGAGACAAGCTTTTTCGGACGGAGGGAGTAGATGTTTGATTTAGTTTTTTGTGTCGCTCTGTCTTGGCGATGTAGGCAGGTGCCCTGAGGCAGGAGTGGTTTGCCCTTTGCCTGTTCCCTCCAATGTCGTGTCGATGAGGCAATCAGAGACCATCTGATTCGTGAGTCCGAGAAGAAAGTGGCACCGGGGAATAAGGTATCGTCGATGCAGTTTGTTGAATCCATTGGAAAGTGAATCTAATGCCCGCGCGGATGGACGAAGATGTACAGTGCCTTGTGATAATCTAATTCTGTGCATTGACATACATGTGCCACACTGGATTAGTTGTATGGAAGTTCTTGAATCAAGTATAGCACAGATTTTCTTTTAGGGCAGCTATAGCACGGATGTGGTTTGCAATCGCGATGCGAAATATACGTTTTCAAACTGGTTGTCTGTTGGGCCGTTTTATCGCTTAATGTACTGGAAGCCTCATAACGTAACCTACCAAGAATTAATGCGACATGGCATTTTTAATTATAGTGAATATACGGGAGACACAACTTTTAATACAATACAACACCAATCTCAAGGATAACTGATGGCTAGGATGTCGAGAGCAGCTAAACCAGTGTTATTGGTATATTGCGTTTCTTGTTTTTTCTAGTTGCATATACATTGTTGTATTTGTCTTTGCCACACATAGAACAAGGACGATTTGTAACCTCTACCTAGGTACAATCAGCATGGTCCGCATGAACTCAAAGAAAAAGAGCAACTGTACATGTTTATATGAGCACACCGGATCATTCTTTCCTATGCTTCTCATCTGAATGAAATAATTATACTTGTGCCCATAAGTTTAGCCAGCCCCTAGTTAAAACAGCTCAACCAACACAGGGGTGTACGTGCAAGATCTCCTTCCAAATAGCAGCAGACGGCGGCGTATTAACTCGGCGTCCCATTTCATGCCTTCCCTAACAGCAGACACCGTGCGGGACCAACGGAACCGCGGCGCGTACCCAGCCACGGCCCAAGGTTCACCGGACACACGGGGTGCACACGGGGCATCGTCCGCAGGGGATCCCTCGGTATCCTGCCTTTCTGAGCTGTACCGGGGATCCTTTCCAGGCGCCGTACGCCTCCTTTCGCCTCACGAAATATAGGGCTCGAGCCCGAGCGAAAGTTACCCAAAAGTAGTTGTCCGATGCGGTGCACTGTTTAGGCCCAAACGTGTACGGGGTAGTAGTAGAATGGGCTCAGGGTTTGGCCCACAGGCCCTGAATGCATGGCCCAGCTCTCCTAGCAGTCTCTGCTTAAAAAAAGGGAAACTGGGCTAGCAGTCCACCTAGCTATTCCTCAGAATTCTCTCTCTCTCTCAAAAAAAGCTATTCCTCAGAAGACCCTAAAAAAAAACTATTCCTCAGAAAAACAAAGCAGTCCAGTTAGCGCCACACTAGATAAAAAAACCTAGCGCCGCACTAGCTTCTATAAAAAAAAGGCCACACGGTTTGTAAGTGCCAGGGCATACGGCTAAGCTAAGACTGAAGTTTAGTTTAGTGAGTAGCATAGGCAACATATATATGAGCTGTAACAACACAGACAAAATTAGTGGGCAAGTTGGAGGAACTGTCAAAAAGAATGGCGGACAGACAAACGGTGCCACTAATCTAACAAAGTCCTACTAAAGCTTAAGCGCCTTCCGTCGCCGCCGAGTTACCTTGAAAGGTTCAGAAGAATTGAAACCGACATAGTCTACCACCAAGTTGCTTGCTGAATATGCAGAGCTCGGCTAATAGCTGCCATAAACATTCTAAGAAAGCAAAACCACTGCACAAGTCAGAGTTCTCTGTGGCTGTGCCATGTCTCACTGAGATCTTGAGATCCCTGTGACGTACGAGCTACACTATATTTACATGCACACTCCAATATCTCATTAACTAGCAGTGTGGACATGTGCTTGCTAAATATAATCAGTCTCACTGATTGGCGGCCAGTTCTTGGTCTTAGCTCGCCGTAGGCTGGCCAAGTTTAGTCGCTGAGCTGGGAGATGCCCACCGGCAATGGCAAGATATCGTGTGATAAGTAAGTAAAGCTATAAAATTTTGGGCACGAGGGATGTATTTTCTTGCCCATGATGCGTGCGGGATATCCCATAGCAGAATCGCTCCCATGGAACGGCTCCAAGATACGTCTCTGGTTGTGTTGAATTAGATGCATATATATCCAATCATTTTTTTTTTGGTAATGCCTCATGGCCAGCGGATCGGTCCCTGGTATATCAGTAAAACTGAGGGAGAAGGATATCTGGCCTCTTCAAAGACAGGGGTATGTGAGTGAAGGCGAATTATGCAGAGATCGGATTGGCGATTATTCCACTATCTTTATAATGTAACTTCTGCGAGAGATTTTTCAACACGCTGCCTAGTGGCCCTCTAGCATGCCCCAGGTGGTCATCCACATTCCTAGCAAGGAAGAGTCTGTAATTCAAACGTCATGACAGAGGTTGCTTGTTCTACACAGCGGGGAAAAGGTTCAGTTTCAGCTTTCGACCACGGTTACGCATTATTTTCAGCAACAAAAAAGCTTGCACCCCATTTCTTTGAAAAATGGCAGGTGCTCTGACCAACTCTAGGTCCACAAAGGGGGTTACAGTTGACACCCGGCTTTACAGGGAGCGCTTCCTACTTTTACAGTCTGACCGAAAACCGACAACAGCGAAAACTGCCTGAGACTTGAGCAAGAAGAGCAGCATCACCGACTCAGCCTTCAGTTATCTTTTCTCACCGCATGAGTGTGCGCGAACCAAATCTTCCGGAGGAAAAAAAGGCGTGAAATCAGATCATTAGCCTGAGAGAACTAAACTGCTCTTCTTAAACCGTCACTAGCAGGAGCACTAAGCAGGATTTGCCGGTGCACCGACTTGGCCTCGATCGGGTACAGCTCATGCACGCTGTGTTTTCTGTTTCCAACTCAACCATGAGCCCTCTCCTTTCCTGGCATATATACAAATGTGATGAGAGCTCCGCACTAAACAATCATATTGTGTGAGGCTAAGGTTTTGTACGCATGCCTAAAGCTCGAGCGCACGGCATTTTCTTTCTCCAAGTTGCTGGAGGTGCAGAGAACTAGCTAGGCTTAATTGGCCTGCTGCTGAAAAACTAAAACAAAAATGGCCTCCTTTTGCCCCTTTTAGGCTCCGTTTGCAGGATTGCTAAGCTAGTTTATGCCTCTTGTCAGAAGAAGAAAAACTTTGCTTCAGAACCATCCATGGGTTACGTTTCCTCATCATCAGAATCGTCCATGGGGAAAGTGCAGGGAGAGGGATTGGAGAATATATAAAGCTATGATGCTGAACGAGATTTGCCAATTCTTTTTAAGGGATTGACCAGGTTATTGCATACTCTGTGCAATGATGGCACACTGATACTCTAATTTAAGCCTGATTCAGACAAGAAATCCTGGGGCTGGGCCTCTTATGCCGCTGCCCAAGCCTTATAATTAGCAGAACAGCATTCGGTGCCATCCTTGTGATGCTGCCCTCGAGTGCTCATTTTGGAATTTCTCTGTGTACTATATTGCTGTCTCTTCTGTGGTACTAGTACGTAAGCTGCGCGTAAGAAAGGAACATTTTTTGCGTAAATTGGGTAAAAATTATTGTCTAGCGGTCGTCTAGTTCCTTGGCGTCCGTTGAGCCCACCTGTCAGTCAGTGATTGCAGGTGTTCTTCTGTATATACAGTATGTACGTATGTGTATATTGGGACTCTGGTACGTATATGCAGCTTTTGGCATATGGATTTGGTAGGATCTTTGCGGCTGATCTCTGCCGATCTTGAAATAGACTCAGGCCATGGGTTGGACGAATATTATTAGCAGCTAATTAAGAATTGCCTCCTTTATATCCCAAAATCTTTATGAGAGATAAATGGCTTCCAAATATGAGTGATACACTACTACTTTTTGCTAGTGGGAAGATAGATTGACCACATCAATTGCTTCTAAATAAACAAGAGTAAACCCTCCCGGCCCAGAGCAATCTAATCCCGTAGATTAGTCTATAATTAAGGCGCCCACTAATGGAGTGACCGCACCAAAGGAGAATAACCTTTTTGTCACACGGTAATGCACTGTCTCTCACCTTATCAGCCAGTAAACAAGTCGTGCCCGTTTATGATACGAAAAAAAAGAAGATGGACGTTTTTTTTATTTTAGGAAATAATAGAAAGTAAAAAGGTAAACGATCTTAGGAAATAGAATATCTTAATGGAGTAGTAGGATATTTGGGAATTTTATTACTACGTGCCAGTAATGGTCCGGCTCTATCGGTATATATATAGCCCAGAGAAGCGCTGGGAAAGCCTGCATTGCAGGCGGCAGCTATCTAGGAGTAACGCCTTCGCTCCAATTCTTGCTATCTCAGTTTCTCTCTTTGGTACATCCTATACATACAATTCTCTAATGGCGTTCGTGGCGGCCATGATCACCGCCGTCGCCTCGGCTGTCTCGGTGCTGCTGCTGAGGGCGGTGTGGGTGACCCTATCTTGCTACTTCCTGACGCCAATGAGGATCCGCAGAACCATGGCGGCGCAGGGCGTCCACGGCCCCCCGCCGCGCCCGCTCGTCGGCAACCTACGCCAGGTGTCGGCCCTCGTTGCGGAGGCCAACTCCGGCGACATGACGTCCCTGAGCCACGACATCGTCGGCCGCCTCATGCCCCATTACGTGCGCTGGTCGCAGACATACGGTGAGAATTTAAGATGGCCCCCACCGCATTGCGCGCCGGCCGCCGGGCGTACGGCGTACCGTGCGTACTGACCGAGGGGGATCCCGCGTTTCAGGGAAGCTTTTCGTGTACTGGTACGGGAGCGAGCCGCGGCTGTGCCTGACGGACACGGACTTGATCAAGGAGTTCCTGTCGTCCAAGTACGCCCACGCCACCGGCAAGTCGTGGTTGCAGCGGCAGGGCACGAAGAACTTCATCGGCCGCGGCCTGCTCATGGCCAACGGCGCCAGGTGGTCGCACCAGCGCCACGTCGTCGCGCCGGCCTTCATGCCCGACAAGCTCAAGGTACGCATGCACGGCGTCGAACACATGGTGGCATTGCCATCAGTTTCTACCGGTTCGTTTGCCTGACCGCGCCGTACGCGTGCGCAACGCAGGGGCGTGTGGGGCACATGGTGGAGTGCACCAAGCAGACGATCCTGTCGCTGCGGGATGCGGCGGCGCGCGGCCGCGGGGAGACGGAGATCGGCGGCCACATGACCCGGCTCACCGGCGACATCATCTCCCGGACCGAGTTCGACACCAGCTACGACACCGGCAAGCGCATCTTCCACCTCCTCGAGGACCTGCAGCGCCTCACCGCGCGCTCCAGCCGCTACCTCTGGATCCCCGGCAGCCAGTGAGTCACGATCGCCCTCTCCTCCCGGCCGGCCAGCTCGATCCTCTCTTGCCTGCCTCGAACACACCACTCACTCCCTCGCTACTTGCCTGGCCCTTGTCGCCACTTTCGTTCACTTGCAGCCACATCTCGCACAGTGCATATGCGCGTCTAATGTGTGGAATTATCCTAACAGCTTAAGATAAACAAGCCGATTAAGCCGCTGTTAGCACAGTAATTGGTCTTAGATAACTACTATATGGCGTGCAGGCGCAGCCCATCCCTGTCCGGTTAGTTTTTGGGCAGTGGCACTGACTCCAACTTGTCCGGCGCTTTCGATTGATTCCATCATCCACTGGCGCATCCGTGCGTGCGCATATGTCCATTGCCGTACGCGCACATACGAGTAAACAAGTGCGCAGTACATGTGCTCGAGGACGAGAGTGTTCGGCCGATCATGGACTCATCGATCCGTGTTGCTGCCGTACGTGCAGGTACTTCCCCAGCAAGTACAGGAGGGAGATCGGGCGGCTGAACGGCGAGCTGGAGGGCGTCGTCTTGGAGTCCATCCGCCGGAGCCGCGAGATCGCCGACGAGGGCCGGACGACCTCCACGTACGGCCGGGGGCTCCTCGCCATGCTGCTCGCCGAGATGGAGAAGAAGAGGGAGAAGGGCGCAGGCGACGACGGCAAGTTCAGCTACGACACGCGGATGGTGATCGACGAGTGCAAGACCTTCTTCTTCGCCGGCCACGAGACGTCCGCGCTGCTGCTCACCTGGACGCTCATGCTGCTCGCCACGCACCCCGAGTGGCAGGACAAGGCCCGCGCCGAGGTCGCCCAGGTCTGCGGCGACGACCCGCCGTCCGCCGACAAGCTCTCCAAACTCACCGTGGTATGTCCTACAGTACTGTGTGCACGTGCGTACGTAAGCAATGTCTTATGGTATTTGATCGTTCGGCTCTTAGCGAAAATCTTGATGTTTTTTCTTGTGCGCGCGCGAACTTGCAGCTGCAGATGATCATCCACGAGACCCCGCGCGGCGGGCCGCCATGCGCGGGCCCCCGCCGTGTCCCTGCCGTTCGCGGCCGGGCCGCGCAACTGCGTCGGGCAGGCGTACGCCCTCTTCGAGGCCAAGGTCGTCCTCGCCATGCTGCTGGCCAACTTCCGCTTCACCATCTCCGATGACTACCGCCACGCGCCGGTCAACGTGCTCACCCTCCGCCCCAAGTACGGCGTGCCCGTCCACCTCCGGCCGCTGCGGCCGTAGGGCCTCCATACATATTTTTGTTCCTTTGGCGCGCGCCTCGATCGGCTATAGAGAAAGATTTTGTGTTTTCTGATTGGTTGCCCTACCTGTCTGACTGACTGACGGGGGAGGCCGGCCTGTCAGTTGGCCCGGCTGGTATATGCTGCTATTCTTTCTAGAGTGGAGTTCCTGCACTAGTAGTTATATATACTTACAATGTATGCAAACGTCATGACAATTTTTGTTATGGTAATCCTAAACAAAGAAGAATTTTTATGCACAAAAAAAACAAAGAAGATACATGTGCATAATCTAAAACAGCAAATGATATCTCACAACCGTGTGTAACGACCACCAGGCAGACCGTAGAGACCATGCAGATACCCTGAACTTTGTTATTTCTGTAATCGCGGATGACATTCCGGGGTTTGAGTTTTAAATAAATGCGGCAATATTTACCCTAAAAAAAAGATACCCTGAACTGCCACAACTCAATCCTCTCCGCTTCCTCCGCCGATGCAACTGATTTATGTGTTGCCTCACCTTGGAGGTGATCCAATACATCACTCCTCGCACGATCCCGGCTTCGCTAGTGTTGTTGCTTTGCGGTGTGTCTCCATGTCAAGTCATCGACCTCGGCAACGACTCCTTCTCGTCGGCATCGTGTCTTGGCAAATGACTCCTTCTCGATGGCATCGTGTCTTCCGATGGTGTGGAGGGATGCGAGTGATGATTGACCATGGGTGAGACCAACTTGCGTCTGGTCGGGACGAGTTCATGCCCGAATTGGTGTGGGCGGTGGATCTTGGGTAGGCTTTGGGGCAATGGATGTGGGTGTGGTTGAAATCGATGGTATGCGGTCCAAAATGGTGGTGCAAACATGGTGGACATGATGGCATCATGCTTTTGTCGCTGTCCTTTGAAGCGAGCGGGTTAATAGCTCATTCTACATCGAGACGTTCCCGTGATACTCAGACCTTCATGTGCAACAAGGTTAGATGACAACATCAGTGTCGACAATGAGTGTGTGTTCTTGGGGGGTGAAAACACTAGGCCCAGACTTTTTGATGGGAGTAAGAAGGGTCGATGTACATACATGATACTCTTGTTGAAGGTGTTGGCTCGTTTTAGGGGTGATAACCACACCGTTTGACCTCTTGGTTAGACCTAGCAACATTAGTGTATATATGACAATTCCTTTTATAAGGCATTGTCTTTGCGTACACGTTCTTGGTTATGATTTTATTCATGGGTAGTTTTGGGGTACTCTTTGGTGGTTTCTTTGTGTGCATCCTTACGTCGGGAGGTTTGTACTTTCATTTTTTGGCATATTTCCCTGCATATATTATTATGGTCAGAAAGCACATGAGAGGGACCAAAAAGCCCCTTTTGTAATTACAATTCTGGCAAAAAGGAAAAAGAAATTGGAGCTCAACAATTATACACTTGTAGGAAGAAAATATATGTGTTGATACTATCAACAAGGGTTGGAACAAGCGAATGGAAAGTCGCACATATGTACGCAGGTGCAATCATCACCACCTGGTGTGGCAACATGCCAGATCTCGGTCCCACCGCCTACCAACTCACCACTCGCCACCGATGAGTGTTAGGAGCTCATGGCCACTAGCGGACGCAGACACCATGGTCAAGGCCTCATATGGCTCTGGTCAACAAAGGCCGAGGTTGAAGACAATGTTGGCCTCATAGTGGATGAAGGATGAATACACACCAAGATCAACAAACCGGACCATCCCCTATGAAAAAAAGGAGTTTGCATTGACAGCCAGGAGAGGATGCCCCTGAACTTGGCAAGAACTTCAAATCCATAAGATTTAGCATGCCTTCGCTTGTATGGACACCCAAGAAGACTGCTAAGTGGACCTCGAAGCGGAAGGTTGAAAAGGAGCAAGGCCATGGACAAAAGAAAACCGGTGCTAAGGAAGGCTTCCCTCTAGCACATAAGAATAACAATAGAAATCCAAGTAAGAGAAAAAGAGACAAGTCCAATCAATTAGATGGAGAAACATTCGCCATCTCAGAACCCATATATTCAATCTCAAACGGAAGCTAATGAAGAACATAGAGAAATTTGTTGGTGCAGAAAAAATAAGGGAAGACAACTCTGGCACGATAAATATCCGATCAAGACAAAGAAAGTAGAGGGTACAAAGACCGCGAGCTGTGAAGATAGTGTCATGGTCAAATCCACCTATGAAGATCAGAAATAGAGGGGGGGGGGGCATGTCCAGTAGCACTGGACCGTGG
>NW_024117193.1:0-6770 GCF_003073215.2 Triticum urartu | reverse complement strand
CTGCAGTAAAAAAAATCGCGTGAAAGCCTTCGCCCGCCCTCGCTTTCAAGTCCTCTGCACACTCCTCCCCCGGCTGGGACTAGTGCCCACCCGACGACGCCTCGCGCAGGACGACGTCGGTCGCCCGGAGATCAACTGCATGACAATGCCGGCCGACCTGAGATCCACTATAGCGGTGAGAGGGTCCTCACATCGGCGTCCACGCGGTGAGCGCCTACCTCAGCCATTAGGGAGGTCGAGTCCACGCAAGACATCGTTGACTCCCTGCTCAACACCGGCAACAAGCTCGTCATCATTGACTTCTTTTCCCTCGGCTGTGGTGGTTGTGGCGCTCTTCACCCCAAGGTAGGAATTCTTTCCGAACACTACAAACGTATATCCAAAAGCGTTGGCCCTAATGTGCGGAACTCGGACGTGTTGTCCCTGCAAGTCAACTACGAGAAGCACAAGTCCATGTGCTTCTACCTCTATGTTGATGTCCTCCCATTCTTCAGGTTCTAGTGGGGAGTTCAGGGCAGCAACAGCTTCAGTTGCACCAATGCAACTGTAAGTCTCACTCGCTGTAAAAGATTATATGTTTGCTTACTACAAAGACGTTCTTCAAACACGCATAAGATGGATGCTGATATTGGTTCTCGACCTCTGGTCTCGTCGAGGTCGAGAGCTAGTGGGTTTCTTGACAAATTGTGCCGAACTTGTTGTTTCAATCATCTTTCTTGTTGTCAGCATGGTCAGCATTGACACTGTGCCGGCCGATACGCCTACGCAATGGACTCACGTTGGACAGATCCCGCCATCGGTCGGAGGCAGTCCTCCAAGGAGCTGCAGAGGGCAACGCGGACGGCCATTGCCTCTTCCAACTTGCACGGGACGACACCCCAGTCAACGAATCCGGACTAATCAGAGTTAGATCCGCTGCCCGCCATACCGGGGAATGCCGGAGATCGCCGGATGAGGGTTTGCGGGGCGGAGTGGAGTAGATAGGGTTTGGTCCAGGGAGCGGATGGAGACGAATATATGTGAGGTCAGGTGCGGTAGCATGAGCCGGGACCGACATGGCTGACATGCACGAGCCACCCCATATCAGTCCCTGATTTAGGCTAGATACGATGGGTGCTGGCCAGTCCAGTCGTTTGAGACTATTTTTTAGGCGCATGTGAGGTTGGTTTTTTATTTATCCTAGACTGGTTTGTTAGTTCGGACGTTTGAGGATGGTTTAAGGCGCCATTGAATGCTCTAACTAAGGCAGCAAATCGATCTTATGATCACGACGTACGTCTTGCCGCCGTGCGGTTATCCAACGGCGTTTGTTTTTTCAGCATAATCCACCGGTTTTTGATAGCACCACGCGATTCAGCCCGAGGCGCGTGCTTCGTCGCGGCTTCCTTGGCCCCGACGTAAACGCAAACGCCCGGCCTTGCTCGAGCCACGCCGGGTCGCGGTCCGGTGCCGCCCCTGCCTGGCCGCGCGCCTATAGAACCAGTGGCCGCCCACTCCCTTGCCGCCCAGATATACTACGAGTAACCATCCACCATTTGTCCGTCGCCAGTAGCCACAGAATCCAACGAAGAGAGAGACAGAGTACACTCCGCTCGCCGGCCGTTCCATTTTCCTCCGCCCTCCCCGCCTTGTCCCGTTGCGGGGTTGCCGTCGGCTGGCCCGAAGCAGTTCGCCGCCGTTGAAGGACCATCCCAGCTCGCTCGCCGCCATGAAGGTGCGTCCTGATGTCGAGCTGGGGGGCTGATTTGGGTTCCCTTTTGCGGCTCTTGGTTTTGCTCCAGCGTTTTACTGATTTGGTCTCTGTTGTGTGCCGACCTCAGAAAGTCGTGGTGAAGCTGGACGTGAACGACGACAGGCACAAGGCCAAGGCGATCAAGGCCGTCTCCGGTCTCCACGGTACCAGCTCACCACTCATCCCTGTTTCCTCTTGCTCTGCTTCGTCGTGCAGAAATTATGGGCGGAATTCAAGTCCCTGATTCTCACCCATATCTGAATTTGGATCGCCTCAGGCATCGACCAGCTGGGCGTGGACATGAAGGAGCAGAAGATGACCATCGTGGGCACCGTCGACCCCGTCGCCGTCGTCGCCAAGCTGCGCAAGCTCTTCCCGGGCGCGCAGATCTTCTCCGTTGGCCCGGCTAAGGAGGAGAAGAAGGACGACAAGAAGGACGGCGGCGGCGACAAGAAGGCCGGCGGAGACAAGAAGGACGGCGACAAGAAGGACGGCGGCGACAAGAAAGACGGAGACAAGAAGGACGGCGGCGACAAGAAGCCGGCCGTGCCGGTGTGCCCGCCCTACTGGTACCCGATGCCGCCGCAGCCGCGCTACATCGTCCACAGCGCCGAGGAGGACCCCAACTCGTGCGTCATCTGCTGAACGACGCCGACGCGCCGCCGCCGCCCATCCCCTGTACATTTCGTCGCTGTGTACCCTACCTGTCTTCCTCTGCC
This sequence comes from Triticum urartu, assembly GCF_003073215.2. Taxonomy (NCBI): domain Eukaryota; kingdom Viridiplantae; phylum Streptophyta; class Magnoliopsida; order Poales; family Poaceae; genus Triticum; species Triticum urartu. The sequence goes on along the minus strand of NW_024117193.1, from coordinate 4,319 downwards.
GCCGCCGCCGCTGCCGGTGGTTGGTGGTTGCTGTACTCATCAGCCTACCAGCCGCAGCGATCGACGGCGTGCGTTGCATTTACATATGCCACCGCGTAATTACCTGTTGCGTTGCATCGATAGGTGCTGTTCGGCTTATTTTTGGCAAGATGTCGACTGCCGGGATGCAGTGTACATGCATCTCCTGATCAGCTTGTAGAGTGCGTACACGAGACTGAGAAGAACTATAAAGAGAAAGAACTTTTCATAGTATGAATTTCAGAAAACGCTGCCCAAGTGGTCTGAAAAGTACTTATGTTTGTTCTCCTGATGGCAAAAAAAGAGTGTAAATCAGCACTAAAACCATCGCGATTCGCGTCATAGGAGTGTAATTAAATTCAGCTCAGCTGAATCATGCGAAATCGCACTATGATTGGCATGGTTGTGTGATGACTGTTGTGGCTGAGATTCTCCCTATTGTTACGGCTCGTTGATATTGATATTAATTGTGTAGGCCTAATATTGTGCCTTCTTGTAACTTCGAAAATATAAATCCCTTTTCTGTTTTTCTATTTTTGGGGGGCACTGCCTCCAAAATGTTGTAGTTGTATGCCACAGAGTTTTACTTTCAACACGCTGTTGTTGGATATATGAGGAAGAAAACTTTTGCACTCCCAAAAACTTTGATGTAAAGGGTTTATGTGACTTAACATGTGGCCTTTGGCCTTTTTGCACACAAGGAGTAACTCTTCTAAACCTAATGCTTCCCCATCCCTCTCAAAAAATGTAACCACACTAATATTTACACTAAATTTTTGCACACATGGGTTTATTTCCTATCCGAAAATCATTCCATAACCTAGTTCTCTCTCCCTTTACTACCGTTTCCTACAACACTAGAAGAAAAGGAATTCACCTTCTTCGTGCCTTGCCAAAAAATGAGACCACTCATGTTTCAATTTACAAATGGATAAGGTAGATTTTTTATAGTTATTTCCAACTAATTCTCGCTAGATTACATCTTCATCTCTATTTACCAGAGCTGCTTATACACAACAAACATACATTCATTGCCCCATATCAGCCATTCTCAGCCCCCCTTGTTTCTTATCATACCGGAGGAGGGACATAGATGCTATGTGCCTTCCCCCGATGCTCTCGATCCACGCATTGGTCATCGACCGGCTATGCCACACTGGCTGCAAAAAGACTACATGGAGTCGCCTTGGCCACCGACCTCGCCTTAGGTGTTTGAATTGGTCACCCTTCAGATTTGAACAAATCTGAGTGAATTTGCACGATGTCGCCGCTCAACTCCGCGCGTACGTTGTCGACTCGCATTATGATGATGTTGTCGAGCATCTAATTCGTATCATTGAGCATCTTGTGGACAACCAACAACAAGTTTTCTCATTGATCCTTGAAGTGATTATCCACAGAATTGGAGTCTAACTTGAGAAGCTCATAGATCTCTCGCACTTCTGATGAGTGCTATTCCATGGCTTGCTCCCATCGTCGATCCTTGTACCTGGTGTCGTGGTGGTGCTTGGGGATCTCTAGGACTCGTGAACCTAAGACCGATAGCTCTGAATACCAATTGTAAGGATCTAGCTCTCTGCTGTCTCAGTCATGGAAGAAATCATAATTTTCGACGGTTTGTTCCACCCACACAAAGAGTTCAAATAGATACAACAATTACAGATCCTGGCTGAAGCCACTTTCCTCCTCTTCAAGTGAGATGAGATGAGGTACCTTCCTTTAGTACGAACAAGAGAGAGACATTGTAGTTAATGGGCCCAGCCTGGGCTAGCCGACCATCCCAACAACCTTGTCTTGCGTTTGGGCCGTGTTGTTGGCTCAATGGTTGTTTCCTTCTCTTCCCACCTTGTCCTTGCCAATGGCCTTGTAGTCTGGACTGGGGCTGGGGTTGCGTTGCTGACAGAAGGTGACTGCGGCGGGTCAATTGGGAATTTGGGGGAGGGGGTCTTTCCTGATTTTAGTTGCAACTCTTGGTTTTGTTGGTCACGGTTCTGATGGTATTTGTTGTCTGATGGTCGGGTGCAGAAGGTTGTGCCGAAGCTGGACATGGATGATGACAAGCTGAAGCGGAGGGGGCTCAAGGCCAACTCAGCTCCCCATGGTAATGCTCTTTCTCCCCTCTATTGCTTAATTATGTGTTTTGCTCTACTTTTTCGTGACCATGGAGAGGAATTGTGGCCTAATACATATAAATTTCACCCCAAATGACTGGTTCAGTCTGAAATTGTTCTGAGGACCTCTCCTCTCTGGCTCAGGAATCACCTGATGACCGTGCATATGAAGGACCAGAAGATGATGGTGATCGGCAGGATGGACCTTGTCGACGTCGTCGCCAAGCTGTGCAAGTTCTTCCCCGGGACACACATCGTTTCTGTCGGCCCAGCCAAGGAGTAGAAGAAGGACGACGACAAGAAGGACGTCGTCGACAAGGACGAGAAAGATGATGACAACAAGCAGGTGGTGTGTAACCACCACCCGCACCCGTACTACCTTGTCTTTCATTCCATTCCCGAGTGGAGATTGGCATGAATTCCCCAATACTATCATAGAAGATGATGACAAAAATTGTTGATTTAATGGTGCCAGCCAGATTGGGAAGATATCTATATCACATTTTAACATGTTTCATAACCTCTTGAATTTAAAAGTTAAATCTTTTAGCACTATCAATCTTTTGAACTACTCCCAAATGTTCTGATTGCTTTCTTTGAAGCCTTGGTACTGCAACTAACATTTTCAAACCTAAAATATTGTTGATTTAGGGATGGAGGCAACAATCTCTCTTATGAAATTTTACACGAGGTGTGTCGTAGAAATAGGTCTTGCGAGAGGCATTGCTAATGTGCTAGGGTAATTTCCATGATTCAAAGAAGAAGAACCGGTCCAGCTTCTCCATTAAAGGGAGCCTCTTGCATATTAGCCCAAGTGTAGCGTCTTCCTTTGCATAGTATGTCAACAAGAGTGAGAGAGTTAATTGTTGCATTAAAGTCGAACCTTTTATGAAATTTTCCTCCATCTTTTTATCTACTACCTGGGTACCTAATATAGTTTAAATCCCCCACAACTAGACAATCCATGTCATCTAGCATCTGAGTGTCTTGGTGTAAGTCTACCACCATAATTGTGATATTTTCCAGGTGTTGAGCTTTTTTCGCTTCCAATACTTATTGCTCAGTCAAACAATAGTTGAAGGAATACCTAAATAATTAAGACTTTTACTCCTTCGACGCAACATGTGGAAGGATAGCTATCCCTTTTTCCTTAGCTTTACTAAAAAAATGATGTCTCACGCTTGTGGAAAACTACTTTCAGGCTAGACAAGAGCCCAAGTTAACACAATATAAGCTTTAGATTTGCATCACACTAGATGTCATTTGGGGACATGACAACATTATATTCTTCTAGATAAGGAACAATGCCTCGCAACAAACCTTGTCTTTTTTTCCTAATTAGCAAATGCAACACATCTATAACTACATCAAGCAATAGGGAAACTACCTTTTCAAGGGAATATATTGCCATGTGCTTGATCGTTTACCATGAGTGTCACTTCCGTGTGATTCATAGACTGCATAGCCCAATCTTCTAGTACAAAACAGGAAAACTACCTTTTCAAGGGAATCTATTGCCATGTGCTTATGTTATGCATTTCATGCATAACGTAGTGCAAAAGGATAACTACATCTAGTAGCATAAGCCTACTGTTAGCAAAAGTTAGTGTTTGTTTTTGTGCTCATTATTATATCTGTCTACTCTTTAAAACTGGCTACGAAATCAACGCTCAAATGCTCCGCTTAAATTTCGTCAAGTTTGTCCGTGTGGCAGTCACCAAAACTTATCCCCCGTAAGCTTCTACGAGTATAATTGAGTGATGGAAAAGAGAAACAGAAACACATATTGGCTGAATTTACCTTTCCCCTATTCTTTGAGGCATCTCTTCTACGGCACAGCTGTAGAATTATTGGGTGGTCTGGGACCGGACCATGAGAGCTCAGTAGATTTCTTTAGAGGCGCTAGACTTTTGCGATCTTCTGGGCTCTTCGTACGTGATTGATCACGCACCGGTAGACCGGATGGCCTGTCTCTCGTGCGACTCTCGGTTTCTCGTGCGACGATGGAGATGTCTTCCCAGGACGTAGGGTTCAGTACTGGCATTCCGCAGCAGTCGTGGTCACGCGCTCAAGTTTTTCTACGTTCGTCTGTGCGGACATTTTGGTTCCCATTCGGTGGAGTACAGGTGCTCTAATGGCGACCAGGCCGACCCGGCGGCACGGTCGTTGCCGTGTTAGCTGGCCACCCAC
>NW_024117192.1:0-39571 GCF_003073215.2 Triticum urartu | reverse complement strand
ATGTACTGACTCGCATATTGACAGTTGGCGTCATTGATTGACAAGAAGCCCTCATGCATGTATTATGGGTCTGCGACCACAAGACCGGTGACTTTCTCTCTCCTGACGATGTAGTTCATGTGCAGCGCATACATGTGGACGAACGTAAAATCAAGTGTCCTCATTTGAAACATCCGGAAGATGTAATCAAACATCAGGAAGAAGAGGTCCGCGGAGCATGTGTGGACATACATCTTGCAACTGCTCGGCACATGAACTGTATAAAGTGGGTATCCTGGATCATCCGAGGCGAGGAGGCTTCTCTCTGTCGAAAGCACATGGTCATGGAGTCTCCTGAGATCCCCTTCTATGGCAGCTAGTGCATTCGCCGATACCATTGGCTCTCCTGCGACATGGATTAATGGCGCATGTTTCATCGGTACACGGTCAACCTTGGTCGAAGGCGGCTGGCTGCTAGAACCAACATTGCCAGCTTTATTGGATCTTCTCGCCGCCGGTCTCTTCCTCTACTTCTTCTTGGTGGGCTCAGGTGCTGGTGGGTTTCAGACCCTCCCTGATCACCACCCCTAGTGTTGTCGGGCTCAGATTTGGACGACTCTGGCTAATTAGTTGAGCTTGGGTGGAGCCGGCATCTGGAGGCGTGTCCTGCGAGGATTGCATGAACAAAGACTTCTTGCACTCCCAAGGACGTTCCGACTCTGGTACATGCATCTCATATTCATATGGTTGACTCATTGTTACTTCGTTGTCAAAGGCATTATTGAGATACTGGAGAGGGTCATCGGCCTCCTCCATGCCATGATCCATATCCTCTTCCATGGGGAAGATGGCATCATCTGCCGGCGGAACGGTTGGCCCTCCTTCCTCATGTCTCTCGATCTCAGCAAGCAGCACAGACGACGGTTGTACTTGTGTAGGTGGTGTTGTGGTCATACCTTCCTGAGGTCTCATTGGTGCGCTCCCGGCCACCTCGACACAAAGAAGATTTTTTGGCCAGAGGATCAGCCAATTTTTGCATTGGCCAAGCTGCATGGGGGTCTCATCATCCTCTCCATTGGTTTGTATCAGACGAGGGAGACCCTCGTAGCCTGCTTTCACACTTGCCACAGAGACCCTTAAGGCGTTATCAGGCATCCGACGGCGGTGAAACAATCGATCCTTAGGCTTCACTATAGTACCTTACCCACATCCACCAACCCGCCCTTCATGTTGTAAAGGAGGGTCCATGGAGTGGAGTCGGCCTACAAAGACATATATGTGCGGCGTCAGAGATCCAAAAAGAACGGCAACTGAAGATAATTAATTAGTTGAGTTGATGAAGGTGCGACGCGTATTTACCGTGAGGGCATCGAGTTCAACCAATGTCGACGGCCCGACATTCAAGCCAGAGACGGAGCTAGGGCTGCTGTGAGAGCTGGGTGCAGGAGCAGGTGCTGGAGGAGGTGTGGGTGCGGTTGGCATACTAGGAATGGGTATGGGTGCGGTGTTCATTGAGTTGCTCCCGGTGAAGCTGGGCATGGGAAAATCACTTGGTGGCGCGTTTGGATTTTGTTGCACCCATGTGACCACTATTGGAATCAAGCTTGTAAAGGCAGCCACCATATCATCTCTACAGGCAGCGATTATCTCAGTTTTGGTCTCAGCTTTTGCTTTCTCCATCACGCACGCCACCTTCTCGTCGATAGTCACTTGACTGAACTTCTTTCTCTATCTTTTGGCCTCGGGGTCCTCGTTATAATAGTACTTCCACGTGGTGCCATCCCCAGCACCGTGCACACGCCCATATTGCGGCCGTTGGCCGGGCGGGTGTCCCATCATTATGTTCATGGACTGATTGAAAGGAGTGTCCCACTTGTACTTCGCCGACGACTGAGTCGACGAGTCGCTCTCGGCCGCAAGCTTGTGTTGCTCTCTCTGCAAAATGGACCATGAATCATTTACGAATGCGACTAGAATGTAGTAGACTTCGTTGATCAGAACCTAATATGTAAGGTGGTAAAAGGATAATTACGAGTACTCTCATGAATTTCCTAGTCGGCCAGTAGGTGAAAAAAAAATCTTTTTTCTTGGGGTCCCACGAGAATCGGGCCCTGATGAAGTCGTGCTCCTGCTGGTCGGTGAACTCAGCCAATGGGTCTGGGATCCCCTGACGTTCACGTTCTACGTCCTCCTTAGCCCACACAGGCCTCTTTCCCGTGTAACCATGACTTCCAAGGCAGTGGTTCCCCATGTTCTTTGCCTGCAGCTGCTTGCCTCTCTCCGACCTGGCCTTGGCAGCTTCTTCATTGCAAGTCTCCTTGAACTTTTCAAAGTCCTCTATCGTAATTTTCGGATTGTCTGCAACAATCTCGGCGTAGGTTTCATGGTCTACTTGAATCGCCTTTTTCACCTAGTTTTCCAAGCGCTCAATGCGTTGCTGAACTTCCCTAGAGCTTTTTTGTTGATTTATTTCCTAGCACCATCATCCCATGGGTTGACATCGTCATTCCGACCGGGGAACAGGAATCTTGCGTGCAACCTAGTTAGAAGCAACTTCTTCAAATGTTCATTTTTTTATTTTTTCTTTTTCTTTTTCTTAGCTATAGCACTGCCCAGGCCAAAACGCGCTACTGCTAACTTTTTTTCTTTTTATTTTTCTTTCTTTTTTTTATTTTTCTTGCATTTCATTTTCCACAACTTATTAGTTCTTTTTTATTTTTCTTTTCATTTCATTTTGCAAAACTTCCTTTCTTTTTCTTTTCTTTCATTTTCACTTTTCTTTTTCTTATCTTTCTTTTGCACTTTTCTTTTTCTTCCTTTTGCACTTTGGGAACTAGTTTGCCAGCTTGGGCGACGACGACGCTTCAGACTGATCTTCTTCCCTCTTTTGTTCGTTGTAGAATAATTGAGCCCATGGTCGTAACTTTTCCTTCTCCAGGGATTACGATCTTTCGTACGTAATGTAGTCTTCATTCTTCTTTTTACATATGTTTCGTCGTCATCAGCATCATCTTCCCTCATCGGATCATCGTACCGGTCATAGTCTTCCTCGTTGGCGACTCCATCCATTCCGGCGATGCTCCTTTTGCTTCTCCTCACGACAACACGGCTGGGATTGATCGGATCAGTTATGAAGAAACATTGTGTCACATGTTTAGCGTGTACCCATGGCTCATCTTTGGCGATGACGTTGACGGTACCGCTATCGGAGTCGGGTATACACATGGTAGTGAAATGTTGGTTTTCTTTGTGTAGCCCATCTGACACGGAACATCGCCGCGCTATGCAATCTAGAGTAGTTAAGATCCCATATCTCTTCGACCCTTCCGTAATTTCTTTCAATTACATTCCCGGTCATGGCTTTTGTCACACCCTGATTTTCATGACACAACACTTAAGCTAATAAATCATGATAAAATGTGGTTTGACAAAAACTTTTGAGTGTTTTGGACCTTGCCTTGATTGGATTTTGTGTGTTGTTTGCAAGTGCTCTAAAAATCAAATAAATCCTCCAACTCCTTGCTCCAAACTCTTGAACCAATGATCATGCCATGTGTATAGGACATAAAAATAATTTCTTACAAAAATAATTTGGCCAAATAGTTTTTTCAAAAAATAGTTTTCCAAAAACCCCCTGAATTGAGGTTTGCATTGCAAGTACCTAATTAAGGGCAGTAAAAATCTTTCCAAAAATATATTTGACTCCTGCTAGATATAGGATACCCAGAAACCATAAAAATATAATTTTAAAAGTTACTTTCCTATTTCATTTAAAGGCTTTTTCTTAAGGCCAGAAATGGTCTTAAATAGGTTAAAATTATTTTAAAGCTTGAATAATATTTGAGAAAAATCAGGGAAACTCAGTGGACATATATTGTCCATATATATGAGTTTCAACACATGGTCATGTTCAAAATATTAGACAAAACCTCCCAAAACCATTTCTTCCCATTTCAAGGATTTGAAATATTTCTACAGGAAATATTCCCCAACAATTCTAAGAAAATTCTAGCATGTCACATATGACATGTTTGATGATCTTGCTAAGTCTCATGTCATGGGGAACAGTATAACCCCATGAAACCCTCTCAAAACCACTTATGTCCTTTTTCAAGTTTGGACAACTTTGCACTGTCAAACATGTCTAAATGCTCTAAAACTTGGTGCACATGCTCAAATGGTGTAATATTGCATCTAGACCAAATGGCACAAGTTGGAGAGAATGTTATCTTGATCAAAGTGCCCCAAAACCCTCTCTGTCCAGAACCAAATTTGAACAAGTTTACATTGGCAACTTTCTCCTTTTGATCTCAACTTTTGTGGACATGTTCAGAACCTCAAATGATGACACAACACTAAGTGGTGCATCAAGGAGAATAGATTTGCATGACTAAATCTTGGAAAGTCCATTTCTGTTGATTTCTAGGGTTTACCAAAGTTACATTGGCTACTTTGCCCAAATGAGCTCAAACTTGGTGGAACATCCTACTTCTATGTACCATTCCATCCTGTTAATTCTCATGGCAAGTGGAATTAATTTTCTTGCCCAAACCAACAACAAACACCTTCTGCCATTTTTCCAAAATCATCATTTTGACCTCTTCCACTAAACTCCATGAGCCCAAGTTTTTACCACAGCTGCCCCAGGTCACCTTCTACCTCCAGTAGCTCCCCCCTCTTCCAAAGCTCCATGATTGATGGGGTAAAACCCCATTTTCCCCCTCTGGACAGCCACTGTTCACCTCTCTCTCAACCTCTCTCCTCTCCTAGAGGCTCTCGAGAGCATCCAATGCTTCCTCCCCTTTCTTTACTACTCCCTAGCACTACTGGACACAAGTGGCCGTGCCCACTTCCCCTTTTTTATGCCATGGCATGCCAAAGGCGTGCTCCGGAGCGCGCTACAGTGCTCCCACACACTGTAGCTGCTCTCTGACCAAGCTACTCCACCGTGTTGTCCCCCTCCTTCCCCTCTCTCTGACCCCATGAGTCGCGTTCCAGACACCGCCCAGCTTGGCCAATGCATGCACCCATGCCAGGGACCCCTTCGAGCTCGCCCCGCTCCTCCTCTCTCTTCCTGGCGCCCTACTCAACGCCCACGAGCTCCGCAAACAGCCCCGAGCCTCCTCGCATGGCCACCACGGCCATTTCCGCTGGTGCCCATAGGCCACGTCCACAGTGAGCCATGGCCTCGCCATTTAAGGGCTCCCGAGGCCTCCCTCTGGATCCCCTCCGCTCTCTCTCCCTCCCAGCGACCCCCTGGACCAAACCAACTCTCTCCTCGTGCCCTCTATCCACCACCATGGCCAGAGCCTTCCCGTCGGCCTCTGCCTAAATTCGCGCCCGCCACTCCTCCTCCCCTCTAGACCGCACCAGAGCACTCCCACCATCACCGCGGGCCCCTCCCGCGCTTCTCCCTCTCCTCTCCATGGCCATGCTGTCGAGTTCCATCACCACCGTCCGCCTTGCCCACCGCGGCCGAATATGCGCTCGCGTCTGGCCACCCCTGCGGTTGTGGTACACCTCAGAGGATGCGGCACACTCTCCTGAGCACGCTGGTACGCCGGGCGTCGCCGGAGGTGGCCGGTACCGCCGGGGAGATCACCGGCGCCCGCTCGGCCTCGCCTCCCCTGCCCTTGCAATGTTCGAGCGGGAGGTAGGAGATGGCCTAACCACCGGGCCCCGCTCGTCAGTGACCCGGTGGGCGGGCCCCGCCCATTTAAGTGGAGACAGACCGGGTGCAACCCGCTTTCCCTGAAACGAAAGCGTACACACTCTGGTGCGCCTTCGACGTCGCCCAGCCACCGCGCGCGGCCGAGCAGCTGGGCCGGTCCTCTACTATCTCCCGCCTGGCGCGCATGATAAGGGTAAAACCCATCTCCTTTTTCTTTTTCTAGTAAACTTAAAAAAACAAATAATTCAAATGGACTCCAAATTAGATGATTCGAATTTCTAGTAGTTCATAAATTCATGCTATATCACATGGTGTAACTTTATCATTTTTCATTTTTCCAGAAAAACTTTCTTCACAAAATTAGCAAATCTTACTTTTCCATTTCTGGCATAAACTTTAGAAAATCACAGAGGGCTCAAATTTGATCCAAAGGCCATGATTCAAATTCCTAGATGCTTCTAAGTTCATAACTTAGTTATGAACATTTTTCTTAATACTTTTTGTCCCACATAAAATAATGAGCCATTTTTCATATTTGTCAACTTTTGCAAATTCATAGGAAATTCATTTGAACTCCAAATCCAGTGAAACCAACTCCCAGATGCTTCTAAAATCATGATTTGCTAAATGGGTGCCTTTGCTCATTTTTCAAAAATATATTTCTGTACACTTCTTGCAAATCCATAAACCCCTTGATTCCATCATATTGAAATGTTCAGAAATATTCACTAATCCAATTCCAGTGAAACCACCCTGGTTATTTTTCATATGACCAGGGAAGTCCTAGAAAAGTCAAATCCATATTTTTATATCACTTTTATTTTCTGCCTTGTTGTGTTGCTTATTAAGATTGTTTCACGTTAGTTGACGAAGTAGATGGAGTACTTGGAGAAGGACCAGAAGATCTCAAGACTCTGATGAACCAGGCAAGCAGCCCTTTGACCATGTCTATGAAACCCTTTTTATGCATGTGATATAGCACTTTTATTGCTTGCATCGGAGACATGATACTGTGGTGACCACATGGGGTGGTTTGCCACCGTTACTTCCTCGATTGATACTTGCATTGTGCATGACCCTACCTTCTTATGAGGGTTATGCCGTGGGAGTAGATAGGATGCTAAAGTAGTTGCTATGCAAAAAGGGACGGAATATGCATGGTGATGAAGACAAAGTATTTTCAAAAGACTTTTCAAAAACCCCGTCGGGTGCCACTTATGCCCGAGGGAGATAATGAGATGGGTAACCACTTGATGACGAAGTGGTGTACCGAGGCAAGTGTGTGTGTTGTTTTCGAAACTAGATTAGATTTAAGATTTGTCGACTGTCCCAACCTTACATGCGCAACCACTCTACCCTTGTATGGGAAAGGGCATTATTGATTACCTAGGCCGATACTAGCTTGGAGCCCGCATTACTAGTGACGGCGGAGAGTTGGTGTTCTCTCTCGGGACGGGGTCGTGCCAGGTAGGGCAGCCATGACTGTTTTCACAGGGCACCGGATACACCGTTGTGTCCCCTCTCGGATGTTACGATCTCGTGTGAGTCTCGTATGATGTACATCGTGAGGATATGGAACAACGAGTGGACTCCTTGTTAGTGTCGTCTAGGGAAAGATAGTGATCGGGTGCTTACCCCGGGTACTTGAGGTACCGCGGGTCGTGGATGACACGGAAGTTCCCCGGATCTTGTCGGTAAAGTGTGCAACCTCTGCAGAGTGTAAAACTATCCGAATAGCCGTGTCCACGGTCAAGGACAGTTGGGCGGTGCTTCTTAAACTACATCCAGAGTTTTTCAAACCGTGTGTGTGTGTTGATAAGGCTATTTGGGTTAAGTCAGATGGCTTGACACAATGATCAAGTTGGATTGGTGTCCAACTCCGCTTATGTTGATATATGTAACTTGTTCATAAGGATATCTGTTCTCTCATGATGGATGCTTTACAGGTTGATAGATCATGTCATTGCACTCAAAACTAGCTTTTTGAAAATTACCTACTTAGTGGTGTATCATTGCATTATTGTGCCTTGTTCCAATCATGGGTTGGTTGCGAGTACATTCAAAATACTAATTGGCTTGCCACTGGTTATTTAATTGGCCAGGCATGGAAGAACAGGAGTTAGAAGAAGAGTTCTTTGGAGACAAACATGCGACTAGGACGTTTCCAGTCAGAATGCTGTAGGTTAAGGCAGGATTGGCATGGGTTCTACTTATCGACGGAAGATTTCCGCTGCTTAAGTTTATTTGGTATTCATCCCTTATGGCTTTATCTATGTAAGACTTGACCATAAAGGGCCATAATTTGGTGTAAGACGGTATGTGTGGATGTAAGACCTCTTGTATTCAGCTTCTGTGGTGTTCAGTGAGCAATGGTCCTCTGGGATCACTTACACATGCATTCGGTGATCACGACTTATGGAGTCGGGGTCCCCACAGAGCTGGTATCTGAGCCATCCTGACTGTAGGAATCCTTAGTTAGCATGGTCGTTAGTTAGGGTAAAACTATTTCCAAAACTGTTACAAGTTTTCAAAACTATCTATACTTCACTTCCCTTCTCAGTTTAAACTAAGGTATACTTTCCCCATCGATCTCTTCCCTTCAAAACTATTGCAAACGGTCGCTAGCACCCTCAAGCCCCTGACCACGGGATTCCTTGTAATCCTCGTGGATAGCCTAGAAGGAGTACACCTTGCCAAATACTCACCCACCTCTTTTGAACCCAAGATTCGCAACACCACAACAAGATGATGCCAACAGAAGATACGCCTTCGAAGAATGAGGACATGAAGACCCAGAGGATGGTGACACCTTTGAATTTTCCCTAGGATGATACAACCTTGTCCTATGACGATCAGGGTGTAAGATATGCAAGACCATGATAGACATCACTAATAGAGCAATCATGTCCTTACCGTTGTTGTATCGACAACCACCGGTGGATGAGAACCTCGCAATTTGGCCCGCCTGACTATAGTGAGCAGGAAAACGGTTCTCTTCATCCCCCGCTCTTGGTGTTGATGTTTTCATCAACGTAACCAACATGTTGGACCTCTACTATGCCTTGTTAATATCATTGCATAAGGGATTACCTACCTAGTACCGTCGACGCCTTAGAAGGTAAAAGGGGTCGTCATGATTAAGAGGACAACAAAAGACCAAGTCAATGCCTGCTATGAGGAGCCACCTTCTCCCCATCACTTCAACAGGCGAGAAGTTGTTGAAGAATCTTCAGGCTCTACCCGGATTGTTTCATCGAACAACTACAAGAGACGTAGCAACACCTGAGGAAAACCCAAAATACTGCATGAGGCACGAAGTAAAGCGTGACTACTTATTCCGAGAACCCCTAGGGTAGGATGAGTCATGTACCCCCTATGCGGAGTCGAGTCCGTATGATGGTTCGAATAGAACCATGATTGTGTGTTGCTTCTTTTTATTTGTTTGTGTTTTGATATAAGTCACACTTTTGCCCTAGGCAACAAGTACGCGACTGTATCACCTTCCTTGTTTTCCTTTGTTTGGCCCTTTTTGGCGCCCGTTTGTTTGCACCTGCACTATAGAACCCCCTTTAGGCATTCCCCTCCTGTATGCTACTCTTCCCTCTCATATCTCTCTCTCCTTAACTGAAGATCGGCAAGACAAGGTACACCAATGATTCTACTTTGGCAACTAACTAGGACAAAGACTTTTGCTACAGCCTCCTCAACCAAGTGCAACCCCGTGGAGTTATGGTTTCCCCTCATGATTAGAAACCCATCCCCGGACCATTCGAGACTTCACGAGATACCCTAGCTCTAGTTCTTAACCATGTGCTTAACCCATAGAATTGCAAGAGAACCGGTTAAGCCTCTGTAAACCTTGCACAACACTGGGTTCATTATGGAACTAATGGATATAGTGAACAAGCACATTATCATCCTGATATAGCACAAGAACTGACGATGCCATAGGGAAGACCAGTTTGAGGATATAGGAATAGAGGACAAGTGACTTGATGAGTTTATATCAATGACTTTGAGAAATTATATGAGACTATTTGGTGGATTATGAGGCTTTCATGTTGGTAGATGAACTTGGTGGGATCATTAATATAGAGTAGCATAGCTTTCATTACCCCTGGATAAATTGGATTTAGTGGGACAATTATGATCGCAAGCTAAAACTCCTAGAAGTGCAAGGATTTGACTTGATCAGATGATATTGATAGGAGACAGTTGATATTACGTAAATAACTCGAGGGAAACATGTAGGATTCCTTGTTGGACAAGATATTTGGTTTTAAATAGGTGATCCTAGTTGAGTATAGATGCTGAGTAAGCCTGCAGGATTCAGAGTAAATTGGATTTAGACTGATGATCTTGATCATCTTGATCGTGATACCATGTTTCTCGATGTACAATAAACTAGGAGATTGGAATTGATTTAAGGATCTATATAAGCTGGAGGTTGGAAGTTACTTGACCCCGATAACGGGAATTGGTGGACTGACTATAGTAAAGATAACCCGTTTCAAGTATTTGAGGATTATAGGACATTAGAAGATCATGTGGAACACCATAAACATTGGATTTGTAGAATTAAATGGATTATGTAGTGATTGATGGGAGCTAATGGGCTGTTGGAGTTGATTCATAGGAAGGAAACAAGATCTTGGAGTGGCTTACGACGTGTTTCCTTAGGATAAGAGGTGCTTTATCTTAGACCTTGGAAGAATAGGATGAGCACTTGGATTGTCCTGTTTTATTCCAGCTTGGAAGCTTGTATGCTCTACCCATGGATTTTTAGGGGTAGCCACACATATGAGTTTGGGGATCGTAGACATATATAATTTTGTTAGACCTCCTCTTGGGAGTCATGAGGATATGAATAGCATGAGTGATGATTGGAGTTGACCTATACGAAATGATGCTTTCAGCGGTATAAGGTGATCTGTTTGGAGGTCTAGATAGAACAATTGGCATCTTAGAAACTGTGCGCAAGGATAAGATGATAAACGTTCACTCGCATACTAGATCCTGGAAACCCTTAAGCCCTACCAAGCTACAACATGGTCGGATCATAACTTTGGGTCTTGACTCTAGATCGAAAACACCTTGGCGCACACTCAACCGTTACCACCACCAATGCCCCAGCATACCTTATGTACCCCATGAACAGAAACTTCATGGAGTACTTGGTCACGTTGGTTGTCACTTTTACTTGGTGACCTACTCGTCTAACTGAAGATGGAAGAAGAATCGTTCAGCTGGTCAAGGAACATCTGAAGATCGCCATGTCAAGGAGGAAGAACTATACCAACCACTACCGTCAAGAAGTGAACTTCCTCATCGAAGACCGTGCGTATCTGCAAACCACTCCTCTCTAAGGAACCAAGCATTTCCATGACAAGGAAACCCACACCAAGATTCATCGACCCTCTTCGAGATCACTCCAAGACGAAGGGTAGACGGCTACCAGCTGGGGTTACCACCTGAGTTACCCACTGTGCACAACATTTTTCCACACGACACCACTCCAGAAACGTTTCCGACCTCCTAGCTAGCCCGATCACCAACAAGGACATCGATCACCAAGCCATCGACCCCCAGCCCAACCTGATCAATGCAAGAAACCCCTTAGCAACCTAGATCCAGCAGGATGTTGTACACGAAGCCATGTCATCAATTACTTCAAGGACCAATGAAGCATCACACGGAAGCAGAAACAGTACGAGGACATGAGGACTACCCCAGATTTAAGTCTCGTATTCCTTTCCGCGCCTAGTCTGGGAATCTTGGGGACGAGATTCTTCTAAGGGGGGTAGGTCTGTCACACCCTGATTTTCATGCCACAACACTTAAGCTAATAAATCATGATAAAATGTGGTTTGACAAAAACTTTTGAGTGTTTTGGACCTTGCCTTGATTGGATTTTGTGTGTTGTTTGCAAGTGCTCTAAAAATCAAATAAATCCTCCAACTCCTATACTTCATGTCCTTGCTCCAAACTCTTGAACCAATGATCATGCCATGTGTATACTACATAAAAATAATTTCTTACGAAAATAATTTGGCCAAATAGTATTTAAAAAAAATAGTTTTCCAAAACCCTCATGAATTGAGGTTTGCACTGCAAGTACCTTATTAAGGGTAGTAAAAATCTTTCCAAAAATATATTTGACTCCTACTAGATATAGGATACCCAGAAACCATAAAAATATAATTTTAGAAGTTATTTTCCTATTTTATTTAAAGGCTTTTTCTTCAGACCAGAAATGGTCTTAAATAGGTTAAATTATTTTAAAGCTTGAATAATATTTGAGAAAAATCAGGGAAACTCAGTGGACATATATTGTCCATATATATGAGTTTCAACACATGGTCATGTTCAAAATATTAGACAAACCCTCCCAAAATCATTTCTGCCCATTTCAAGGATTTGAAATATTTCTATAGGAAATATTCCCCAACAATTCCAAGAAAATTCTAGCATGTCACATATGACATGTTTGATGATCTTGCCAAGTCTCATGTCATGGAGAACAGTATAACCCCATGAAACCCTCTCAAAGCCACTTCTTTACTTTTTCAAGTTTGAACAACTTTGCACTGTCAAACATGTCCAAATTCTCTAAAACTTGGTGCACATGCTCAAATGGTGTAATATTGCATCTAGACCAAATGGAACAAGTTGGAGAGAATGTTATCTTGATCAAAGTGCCCCAAAACCCTCTCTGTCCAGAACCAAATTTGAACAAGTTTACATTGGCAACTTTCTCCTTTTGATCTCAACTTTTGTGGACATGTTCAGAACCTCAAATGATGACACTACACTAAGTGGTGCATCAAGGAGAATAGATTTTGCATGAATAAATCTAGAAAGTCCATTTCTGTTGATTTCTAGGGTTTACCAAAGTTACATTGGCTACTTTGCCCAAATGAGCTCAAACATGGTGAAACATCCTACTTCTATGTGCCATTCCATCCTGTTAATTCTCATGGCAAGTGGAATTAATTTTCTTGCCCAAACCAACAACAAACACCTTTTGCCATTTTTCCAAAATCATCATTTTGACCTCTTCCACTAATCTCCATGAGCCCAAGTTTTTACCACAACTGCCCCAGGTCACCTCCTACCTCCAGTAGCTCCCCCTCTTCCATCCATGATTGATGGGGTAAAACCCCATTTTCCCCCTCTGGACAGCCACTGTTCACCTTTCTCTCAACCTCTAGCCTCTCCTAGAGGCTCTCAAGAGCATCCAATGCTTCCTCCCCTTTCTTCACTACTCCCTAGCACTACTGGACACAAGTGGTCGCGCCCACTTCCCCTTTTTTATGCCATGGCATGCCAAAGGCGTGCTCCAGAGCGTGCTACAGTGCTCCCACGCACTGTAGCTGCTCTCTGACCAAGCCACCCGACCACCTCGAGCCTCCCCCTCGCGCCAGTCGAGGTGCCTCGACGTCCGCACCACTCCACCCTGCTGTCCCCCTCCTTCCCCTCTCTCTCTCAACCCCTGAGGCGTGCGCCAGATGCCGCCCAACTCGGCCAATGCATGCACCCATGCCAGGGACCCCCTCGAGCTCGCCCCGATCCTCCTCTCTCTTCCTGGCGCCCTACTCAACGCCCACGAGGGCCGCAAACAGCCCCGAGCCTCCTCCCATGGCCACCACGGCCATTTCCACGGGTGCCCGTAGGCCACATCCACGGTGAGCCATGGCCTCTCCATTTAAGGGCTCCCGAGGCCTCCCTCTGGATCCCCTCCCCTCTCTCCCCCCCCCCCCACGACCCCCTGGACCAAGCCAACTCTCTCCTCGTGCCCTCCATCCACCACCATGGCCAGAGCCTTCCCGTCGGCCTCCGCCTAAATTCACGCCCGCCACTCCTCCTCCTCCCCTCTAGACCACAGCAGAGCACTCCCACCATCACCGCGGGCCCCTCCCGCACTTCTCCCTCTCTTCTCCATGGCCATGCCGTCGAAGTTCCATCACCACCGTCGGCCTTGCCCGCCGCGGCCGAGGATGCGCTCGCGTCTGGCCACCCCTACGGTTGTGGCGCACCTCGGAGGATGCGGCACACTCTCCTGAGCACGTCGGTATGCCGGGCGTCGCCGGAGGTGGCCGGTACCGCCGGGGAGATCATCGGCGCCCGCTCGGCCTCGCCTCCCCTTGCCCTTGCTCTAGTTCGAGTGGAGGTAGGAGACGGCCTAAGCACCGGGCCCCACTCGTCAGTGACCCGGTGGGCGGGCCCCGCCCGTTTAAGTGAGACAGACCGGGTGCAACCCGCTTCCCCCGGAACGAACGTGTACTCGCTCTGGTGCGCCTTCGACGTGCCCAGCCACGCGCGCGGCCGAGTAGCTGGGCCGGCCCTCTGCTATCTCCCGCCTGGCGCGCATGATAAGGGTAAAACCCATCTCCTTTTTCTTTTTCTTTTTCCAGTAAACTTCAAAAAAAACACAAATAATTCAAATGGACTCCAAATTAGATGATTCGAATTTCTAGTAGTTCATAAATTCATGCTATATCACATGGTGTAACTTTATCATTTTTCCAGAAAAACTTTCTTCACAAATAATTAGCAAATCTTACTTTTCCATTTCTGCATAAACTTTAGAAAATCACAGAGGGCTCAAATTTGATCCAAAGGCCATGATTCAAATTCCTAGATGCTTCTAAGTTCATAACTTAGCTTATGAACATTTTTCTTAATACTTTCTGTCCCACATAAAATAATGAGCCATTTCTTCATATTTGTCAACTTTTGCAAATTCATAGGAAATTCATTTGAACTCCAAATCCAGTGAAACCAACTCCCAGATGCTTCTAAAATCATGATTTGCTAAATGGGTGCCTTTGCTCATTTTTCAAAAATATATTTCTGTACACTTCTTGCAAATCCATAAACCCCTTGATTCCATCATATTGAAATGTTCAGAAATATTCACTAATCCAATTCCAGTGAAACCACCCTGGTTATTTTTCATATGACCAGGGAAGTCCTAGAAAAGTCAAATCCATATTTTTATATCACTTTTATTTTCTGCCTTGTTGTGTTGCTTATTAAGATTGTTTCGACGTTAGTTGACGAAGTAGATGGAGTACTTGGAGAAGGACCAGAAGATCTCAAGACTCTGATGAACCAGGCAAGCAGCCCTTTGACCATGTCTATGAAACCCTTTTTATGCATGTCATATAGCACTTTTATTGCTTGCATCGGAGACATGATACTGTGGTGACCACATGGGGTGGTTTGCCACCGTTACTTCCTCGTTGATACTTGCATTGTGCATGACCCTACCTTCTTATGAGGGTTATGCCGGTGGGAGTAGATAGGATGCTAAAGTAGTTGCTAAAGTATTTTCAAAAGACTTTTCAAAAACCCCGTCGGGTGCCACTTATGCCCGAGGGAGATAATGAGATGGGTAACCACTTGATGACGAAGTGGTGTACCGAGGCAAGTGTGTGTGTTGTTTTCGAAACTAGATTAGATTTAAGATTTGTCGACTGTCCCAACCTTACATGCGCAACCACTCTACCCTTGTATGGGAAAGGGCATTATTGATTACCTAGGCCGATACTAGCTTGGAGCCCGCATTACTAGTGACGGCGGAGAGTTGGTGCTCTCTCTCGGGACGGGTCGTGCCAGGTAGGGCGGCCATGACTGTTTTCACAGGGCATCGGATACACCGTTGTGTCCCCTCTCGGATGTTACGATCTCGAGTGAGTCTCGTATGATGTACATCATGAGGATATGGAACAACTAGTGGACTCCTTGTTAGTGTCGTCTAGGGAAAGATAGTGATCGAGTGCTTACCCCGGGTACTTGAGGTACCGCGGGTCGTGGATGACACGGAAGTTCCCCGGATCTTGTCGGTAAAGTGTGCAACCTCTGCAGAGTGTAAAACTATCCGAATAGCCGTGTCCACGGTCAAGGACAGTTGGGCGGTGCTTCTTAAACTACATCCAGAGTTTTTCAAACCGTGTGTGTGTGTTGATAAGGCTATTTGGGTCAAGTCAGATGGCTTGACACAATGATCAAGTTGGATTGGTGTCCAACTCCGCTTATGTTGATATATGTAACTTGTTCATAAGGATATCTGTTCTCTCATGATGGATGCTTTACAGGTTGATAGATCATGTGATTGCACTCAAAACTAGCTTTTTGAAAATTACCTACTTAGTGGTGTATCATTGCATTATTGTGCCTTGTTCCAATCATGGGTTGGTTGCGAGTACATTCAAAATACTCATTGGCTTGCCACTGGTTATTTAATTGGCCAGGCGTGGAAGAACAGGAGTTAGAAGAAGAGTTCTTTGGAGACGAACATGCGAACTAGGATGTTTCCCAGTCAGAATGCCTGTAGGGTTAAGGCAGATGGCATGGGTTCTACTTATCGACGAAGATTTCTGCTGCTTAAGTTTATTTGGTATTCAGCCCTTATGGCTTTATCTATGTAAGACTTGACCATAAAGGTCATAATTTGTGTAAGACGGTATGTGTGGATGTAAGACTCTTGTTATTCAGCTTCTGTGTGTTCAGTGAGCATTGGTCTCTGGGATCACTTTACACATGCGTTCGGTGATCACGACTTATGAGTCGGGGTCCCCACAGCTTCTATCGTCACCCCTGAGTTTTGGTCATCACTGTTTATATCTTTCTCCTCCGTGTAGAACATGTATCTGTTGATATCGTATTCTTGACAAGTCGTGAGGTTGGTCGAGGGGCCAGGTGCTAAGGTGTATATGAGTGTTCCGTTCGATCAACCCTCTTCCGGGGGATTAGCCAGAACTTGCTCTTTGAACCAACACACGAAAGTGGAGTTGTGCTCTCTAATAACTTCAGCGTCCGTCCTGTGCACCCCACAGTCACGGTACTTCTTTGCGATGGTCTCTTTGTGCAGTGTCACGAAATCTTCTAGCACATCTAGGTGTTGTAGCACTACTAAGTTTGCCGTGTCAAGGTCGTTTTGTCGGCCCGAGCGTAACACATTCACATCCCTATGACCATTTGGGTGAACTTCACCTTCGAGCCTTCCACAGTGCTTGTTGACGGGCAAACCAACAACATGGTCTTTGGTCAGATAACTCTCACAGAAAGAGATGCACTCTTTGGTCAGATATCCCTGGGCTATGCTTCCATCTAGACGGGACATGTTACGAACGAATCCTTTGATGACCCCATTCATCCTCTTGAACGGCATCATGCTATGCAGGAATGTTAGCCCTAGGTCGATGATGTTGTCCACGATGTGGACACATAGATGCACCATGACATCAAAGAACGCGGGCGGGAAGTACATCTCTAGCTCATTCAGTATGACAACAATTTCTTCCTGTAGCCTATGGAGTTGCTTCACACTGATCGACTTTCGAGAGATAGCATCAAAAAAGTGGCATAGGTCAGTAAGCATCTTACGCGCATGTGTGTCCATAATCCCTCTAAGTGCAACCGGGAGTAACTGCGTCATCATCACATGAAAGTCGTGAGACTTCATCCCACTGAACGTTTTTTTCTTAGTGTCCAGGTATCTTCTTAACTTCCCATGGTATCCGGAACTAACTTTGATTCCGGCAAGGCACTTGAACAATTGATCGACCTCCTTCGGATCTAAGGTGAAGCAAGAGGGGGGGGCAATATTCTCCGTCCTTATTGTTTCCTTTTTTGCCCCTATCTTCCGTCTCGGTCTCCGTCTCGGTCTCCTCTGACGACCTTTTACCAGGCATTTGGAGATCTTTCCTGATTTTCAAAAATTCCAAGTCTTTTCTTGCCTTCGGCCCATCCTTTGTCCTCTCCGGCATGTTCATCAATGTTCCAAGCAAACTCTCAATGATATTTTTTGTGATATGCATTTCATCAAGGCTATGAGGCGTGTCGAGTATGGGCCAGTATTCCAAGTCCCAGAAAATAGATCTCATCTTCCATATCTTTAGCAGGGGCTCCGGCGCCTTTTTCTTCGTCTTTCCCGGCGAGGGGCACTCTTCCCAGTTCTTCAATAACTCATATATTTCTGCACCGCTACGCTTACGTGGAGGACCTCGATGCTCAGCCTTACCATTGAATAGATCTCCACGCTTTCTCCACGGTTCATTCTTCTCTAGCCATCTTCGATGCCCCATGTACACGATTTTTGATGACCCGCCATCTTTCGATAGCTGCAGAGAAGTTGTATCATCCATGCACCTTGTGCATCCGCAATATCCGTGGCACACCTGGCCGGAGAGATAGTCGTAACCGAGATAGTCCTGCACTGTCGTGATCAGCGCGGCGCTCATGTAGAAATACTCTCCTTTGCTTGCATCCCATGTCTTGGCCGGCGTTGTCCATAAGGTCTGTAACTCCTCTTTCAGTAACCCGAGATACAGATTTATATCATTTCCCGGTTGTTTCGGCCCTTGAATAAGCATAGCCATGTGTATGTATTTTTCCTTCATGCACAACCAGGGGGAGGTTGTACATCGATACAAACACGGGCCATGTGCTATGATTGATGTTCTGGTTGCCAAATGGATTCATGCCATCACTACTAGCGCCAAGCACAATTTTCCTTGGATCATTTGCGAAAAAATCAAATTCAGCATTTAATGCTCTCCACTGGCTAGCATCTGCGAGGTGTCTCAGCTTTGGCTCATCTCCGTCATCTGGCTTCACCCTCTCCGCGTGCCAGTGCATAAGCTTTGCTTCCTTAGGATCTACGAAATACCGCTGTAGATGCGGAGTGATCGGAAAGTACCATACAACTTTCTCTGGAGCTTTCTTTCCGGCCTTTTTATATCGTGAAGCATTGCACTTTGGACAGATGTTTTTTTCCACGTGCTCGTTCCGATATATGATGCAATCATTGATGCATGTGTGATATCTAATATGTGGCAGATCAAGAGGGCACACAATTTTCTTTGCCTCCTCGACACTAGTAGGACACAAGATTCCTATGGGAAGAACCTTCTTTAGGTACTTCAGAACCTCATCCAGGCTTGTATCTGTCCATTTGTTTTTTGCCTTCATATTTAGAAGTTCTAGTGTGAAACTCAAGCGGGTCACCTCGTGATTGCAACCATCATACAAAGGAGTCATCAAGTCTACCTCCAGTTGCGCCAGTTTGGCCTCCTCTCTTGAAGCAGCTCTATAGCTAGTCGTCTTCTTGCGAAGCAGGTCTCGAACATGCGGGTCCCGCATGGCTGAACTTAGTAGCGACGAAGACGGCGGTGTGTCCGCATCTTCTCCGCCTTGAACTGCCTCTTCGCCATCGACATTTCCGAGGCCGTCTTCCTGTTCGGGCACATAATCGGTCATCGCTTCGTCTGGTGGCCCCATGTCGTTATTTCCTGCCCCGTCGATGTCCTCCTCCTCCTCATCATCATCATCTTCACTTATCCACTGAGTATGGCCATGCATGAAACCATGCATGAGCAGGTGCGCCTTGAATTTACCACCCTGAAAGGGGTCGAGCCTGACTCTTCCTTTGCATTTTCGACACGGACATAAAACATCCTTCAGTCTTTTTTCATACATGTCATCCACAGCGGATTGCTAATATCTTTCTACCATCCTTCCATTGACCTTCATGATCACCTGCGCGCGGAGCAAATATTATAACCACGTATATATGCATGCATGGATAAAATTCATACCAAAATTCGGGATGACCTTCCCTAAACATAGGACATATTGAGTTTACCCAAAATTTGCCAAAGCGGAAATGAATCGACATTTCGGCAAAACATAGGCAACTCATGTCACTCACATGCCACACACAATTCGATATATTCATATCGCACATAGTTTCAGTCCTAATCGCAAACACACACATATCCATTCTTACACAACTCTTTTTTTGCTCTCCTATTTGTCGAGAGGAATATCGAGCACCTTCTTATAATTAGCTAGTAGCTCTAGATAGAGCTATGAGAGGGAGGAGGGAGGGCATTAATGGAGGTGGTGGTGGAGGGGAAAAGAAGAGAAGGGGAGAAGGGGCAAAAGAAAGGAAGAGGAAGGAGGGAGGGAATTAATGGAGGGGGTGGTGGAGGGGCAAAGAAGAGAAGGGGAGGAGAGGCAAAAACAAGGAAGAGAAAGGAGGGAGGGCATTAATGGAGGGGGGAGGAGGGGAAAAGAAGAGGGAGAAGCATTGAAGGACAAGCAAGTGCAAGAGGGAGGGGGGAGAAAGAAATGGGGAGGAAGAAGAAGGGGGGGAGAGGTGGCAGATATTTTGGCTGGCGACCATAGCAGTAGCGCTGGGCACCAAAGCGCGCTACTGCTATGTGTGCCAGCCAAAATATCTACTGGTACATAAAACTAGCTATAGGGCTTGCCCAAAAACACGCTACTAGTAATAGATTACACATAGAAGAAGTAGAAGTAGCGCTTCTTAGTGGCCCCGCGCTACTGCTATTTTCTTAACAGTAGCGCTTGTTAGGGTACCAATGCTGCTACTATTTTTTGGCCGGGGGGTGTGGTGTGCCTAACTTACCAGTAGCGTGCCCTCTAGCAACCAACGCTGCTGCTAAGTTGTACCAGTAGCGCGGTTTGTAACACACGCTACTGCTAATTATCAGTAGCGTGGGCTCCAAAACACACGCTACTGGTAAACTTCTATGGGCTGGCTTCCCCGGCTGACTCCACGCCATGAGCAGCGCGCGGGCTTGTAGCGCTTGAGTCTGGAGGGAGAAACGAGGCGAGAGGGGGCTGCTTCTCTGGATATTTCATGGCCTTGGCAGAAGGGACCATGAAAAGACGTCGTTAGGAAGGGAAGCAGCACGCAGAGAATCACCAAGATAAGGTACTTACTTGTCAACGGCGATGTACTTCCTCCATTTTAACGGCGCGAAGGAGGCGCTGCCGCAGCTTGGGGACCCCTTCCTCTTGCGGAGCTTTTCGAAGTCCATGCAAAGCCGACCGAAGCGCTGGACAAGGCGGCCAACACGAGGCATAACTGGAGAAGTGCTCGGAGGGGCAGCCTCAGGAGTGCCAACCTGAGGGGAGCTATCGGGCTCTGCCTCGCAGCGGTCAGCCGAGGCCTCAGGAGCCCCAGCCTCAGGAGACGCGGACTGCATCGCCCCCTCAACCGCCACCCCGGGGCAAGAGTCATGAGTTCCCGAGGACGACGCCTCGGGAGCCCTGGGCAGCATCAGCACCTCGGCGCCTGCGCCATTGGCCTCCAGCGGTGCTCACCTCCCTGCATCCACACTTGGGGCGAGCCCGACGCCAGCAGCAAGGAGGGGAACAACGTCGGCGGGGTTCACATGGGGCCCCACCAGACCGACTGGACGCAACCCCCACTCATCGAAGGAGGGCATTTGCTCTGCAAATGTCGTCTTGTTCAAGCAGCGGTACAGAAGGCAACTCTTCCTCGGCATGTCTTCTGGCAACGGGACACCCGTCAGGACCTCGAGCACCGTTCGCCGTGCCTCAAAGGGGAGCCTGGACTCCTGAAGTCTCATGTGGTCCTTGTTGTTGAGCAAGGCCCACATCGGTCGAGAGTGGAGCTGAAGTGGAGCGATTCGGTGTCGGATGAACTCCACCACAATAGGCGCCGTCACGTCAGGGTCCTTGAGCCTCTTCAGCCTGAGCCAGACAGGGGCTAGGCACGAATTGGTGAGCCTTTCGTGGCACCAACCTGAGCTAGGAATGGCAGGCACTGATGAAGAAGAGAGCATGGGGCTGAGCACTCTGACATCAACAAATACCCACCGTGTCCGAAACTCGCTCGTGGATGGTTGTAGCTCGAAGTCAATCCCCGCGCCGGCCGTCACCGCCATGGCCTGAAAGCTCAGGCATCCTGATCTCTGCTGGGGATCAATCAGGTGCAGTGAGAAGAAGTGGCAGAGAAGGGCCACGGAAGGAGCAATGCCCACCATGGCCTCGCAAACAAAGGCGAAGATGGCAAGAAGGGTCACGGATTGGGGATCAAGGTGCAGCATATGGATCTGATAATGGGCAAGCACTGCATTGAAGAAGGCGGAGAAAGGAGGAACCAGGCCAGCCCAAAGGGCGTCGATGAAGAATGGGACCTCGGTGGCTGCCCGGTCGATACAGGCACGAGCCGCAGGCCAGACCACTGTCCTTCCCCACTCATTGAAGCTGGAGGCGAGCATGGGACGCACCTTGTACACGGCTTCTTGGTTGAGCACCAGCGACCTGCCAACGGCAGGCTCAGCGGCCGGGCGTGGCCCGATGGAGGACAGGGGACTCTTCCCTTTCTCTGAATGGTTCGATGCCATGGCAACGGGAGGATTGAGCTCATATCGGATCAGGGGAGAGGCTGAGCTTCGAGGAAGCGGAAGAATTGGGGAGTGTGTGACAACAATGGGAGGGAAACCGTGTAGAATGCGGTGGCCGCCTAGCCAGGCGGGTATCAAGGCGACATGGGGAAGCGGAGACGCACACGTCCAATCAACCGCCACGCGTCGACCAAGGCCGCAGGCTATTGGGGCCCGTGGCGCTCCGCACTTGCCCTTTGGCTTCGCCTCGAAGCCAAGCCCGAGCGCACCTTGGGCCCGGGGGCTACTGTCATGTTCTGGGAACGAGGGTCCCCAGACTTGCCTGCCTACGGCCCACGGCGTGGCGCTGCATGCGGGCCCGTACGGCCCAACTTCACCAACAAGCATTCAAGACCCTCACAAGGGGCCAAACCTCGCGAGGCGGGCGACACAAGACCTCCTCAGGAGCGGCCTCACCAAGCTGGGTCGCGAGGGCCAGAGAGATCAAGGCCAGGAAAACCTCGCGAGGTTCCAATGATGCGAGCCATGAAGATCGAGACCAGGCGGGTGCCAGGCGGGCGCCAGCGCTCACAGTGTCCTTGTTTCCTCTTTGGTGTTAAGGAGGCAAGCGTAGACGGAGAGTACCGAGGCGTCAAGCAAAGGTTTCCATATTGGTGCAATGAGACCAAGACCAGTAGGACGGCAGGACGGAGGTCACCGTGGAGCCCAAGACGGCGTCACCACCAGAGCCTTTGGCAAACGAAGACTGCTTTTGTCAGGATAACTTGTACTAGCTGTCCCCTTTCAAATTGGCCGTTGTTGGTTCCCTTCCCGCTCAATATTTGGGGAGAGGACTAGGGCCTCTATAAATAGGATTAGCCACCACAGCGGATGGGAGGGAGGATCGACCTCATCTTAGATCTGAGCCATTCCATCCTTAGCCACACACCAACCAAGCACAAGAACACCTCACCTCAGGAGGATGTTCTTCCCCTTGTACCGTTCATCATCAGCCCAAGAGGCAATCCACCACACCACACTAGAGTAGGGTATTACACGGCAACGGTCACCCGAACCAGTATAAATCTTGTGTCTCTTGTGTTGCGAGTTCGTCGAGCTAGCCTTTGAGATCGCGAAGTGCTTGAGGGCATGATCGATGAGGGGGAGATCTACACGCGCACCCCAGTGTTCGAACCTTACGGGTTTTGCCGAAACCCGAAATCCGACAATCCCCTCCCCCTTGCATATACACACTCAACGGAATCTCTCACCATGACATCATATTAGTCTCTCTCTCTAGACCTCTCTCATTTCTTGTGCTATCTCTCCCACGCCCCCTCCCCCCGCCGGCCCCTCTATCCATGCCTCTCTCGAATATGTAATACACACACATACCTCTCTAGGCCCTGTCAAATACATCAAATACACATTCACACATGTTACATCACGTACCCCATTGATCTAAAAAGCACTCTCTTCACGTTTATTTCGCATACAACATTCCTTTTGAATAAAGTGTGGCCAAAAAATTATTTTAGAATTTCTACATATATACAACATTACAAAGTTATATGGAGGAGTATGAACATTAATTTGCATTGCATGGTGCCCACAATGATATTTATTCTGCACTGTGAATTTTTATATTTTATACTATATATAAAGTTAGTCATAATAAAGAGAAACAAAGAGCATCTCTCTCCCCATCGCATACACCCCCTCTACACCCCTTTCACGTACGCACACAAACTATCTCCAGGTCCTGTAAAAGTAAGCCCCCAGCACATTCACGCATGTTTCATCTTTCTATCGCGATATATACAGTGACGATCATTGTATTTGGAGAGAAAGCACGATACGCACATTGGACTTCAGAATCCACTCATTACGGTCACCATTTACGTTTTGTGGTTATTATATAGTCACGGGCTCACCGTACAGCTCCGTATTTGCTCAAGACAGGACTAGTTGACCAGTTAAACGCTCCACGTGGCACCTCTAGTGTTGCATCACATTATCTCACTACCATTGGGCCCACTTGTAGGCTTGTATCTACTCTTCTACACTCTTATAAAAAACAGAGTTGATGATGATGGTGTGACTGCCATCCTGCAAAATAGGCCGTCTGATTTTTATCAGACGAATAGAAGGAAACTATGGCAATTTTACAAAAAGGTACCCACACACCTCTCCACATTTCCAAATAAGGCCTTCCCTCGTTCATCCTTTTCTCTCACAAGATAAACTAGACATAGAAATGCATCTTGATGTTACGTGCAACGCACGGGCATCTTGCTAGTAAGAATGAAAACAAATGACAAAAAAATATTGGACGGTGGTTCGAAATCATGACCGCAGGCACATCGGACAAGGTGGTATTGTATTGGTATGTTGAGCCGTCTGTTTTAACACACATGAGCTGGTGTGGTGATTACACACACACACGCACGCATGCACATGAACTGCATGCATGAAACACTCACACGAACACATGCAGCGACACACGCACGCAACACTCACACGTACACACACAACCACGCATGCACGCAACACTCACACGAACACACGCACGCATGCATGCACACACCACACGACCAATGCACACTCTCACGCTCAAGTGCTCAACCTACACGTGCATGCGCACACATCAGGCCCTGACAAACATGACAGGACCCCGATTCTAAGTCACACCGATCTAGCATGTAAAACATCATATCACTTTGCGGCCTCACGCACTGTATTACCACGGGTGCCACCTTACTTGGCCCGGGACCGTTTGCGCCTTTTGGCTCACGTATATGATAGTGTCGCTAGCATCCATATGACAGAGAACCAGAGCTGACATGACTAGTCGTGAACCCAAAGTGGCACTAACTTACGGGGACAGGCATACATGAACCAACATCGAACGTGTTGGTCATCAGCGTGTGAATCTAGGCTGTAGCAACTGGGCTAACAGGACTCCGGGAACCCGAGCTGTAGCAGGCTAGCAGGACTCCGGAAGTCACCGCGTGACATTTCCCCGAAGGGACAGACACAGGAACGAAGTGGATCACATGCTAGCCAGTCTAAGTGTTCTGCAGTAGTAGTAACTAGGCTAGCAGGACTCTGGTAAACGGTCTGTAGCAGACTACCATGGCTCAGTGGAAGCACTTGACTACATTTCCCCATAAGAGAGGCTACCAAGGATACACAACTAGGTTGTTGGATCCCACACATACCAAGCATTTCAAAATCATACACACAATATGCTCGATATGTGCAAATACAACATGGCATCACAACAAGACTCTACGACTCAAAGTATTTATTCACTAGGCTCCGAAGAGCTAGATATTACAAACATGGGTCTCATGACCCAGCAATCAAGTCATACAAGCAATAGCACAAGCGGAAGCTTAAACATGTCTGAGTACAGACAACTACAAATGAAAAAAGGCTGAGAAGCCTGACTATCTACAAGACCCTCCTAGGGGTACAAGATCGTAGCTGAGGTAACAAGCTAAATGTCGAAGTCTACGCGGAACTACTAGCGAGACTGAAGTCTCTCTGCAAAAATATACATTAAGCAAACGTGAGTACAAATGTACCCAGCAAGACTTACATCAGAACTATCTACATATGCATCAGTATTAACAAAAGGGAATGGTGGAGTTTAACAGCAGCAAGCCAGCTTTGTCTTGGTGGCTATCCTAAACTACGACTGCTAGTAACTCTTTTGAGGTGGCGCACACGAGTCCACATATTCACCATATCAATACAGCACTATGGATCCGCTCCCTTCTCCCTACGAGAACGCCATCCATAGCACTCACGCTTATCTTGTGCATTTTAGAGTATCCACTTTCACTTATCTATGAACTGTACAGGCAACCCAGAAGTCCTTTACCGCGGACACGGCTATTCGAATAGATGATGTTAACCCTGCAGGGGTGCACTTCTTCACACACGCTCTCGCCACTTACCACCATGTACACGTCGTGTATCTCGGCAGCATTCAAGTGGAAGCATGGCGAGGGAGTCGGCCACGACCTGACTAACCACACAAGTCTCTAGTCCAGGTTTATCGCCTATTCGGGTTCCATCCGCAAGGAGATCTGGCTGGGGTTTCGCTCACGGCCCCAAATGATGAGAGCAGGGTTCCCGAGGCACCAAACGAGCTTCTCAGTACACCATACGTCGTGTCTCTACCGCAACATAGCCCACCCCTAGGGTCAGCGCTATGCACGGCCCCCAACACATATCCTACAAACACCAGAAACTAGTTGCAACTCCTGGACAGAGATCGATGCGATTAATAAGCCGAGAGGGGTCGAGTTACTGGAACCCAATGTGTGGTAGTAACTGTTCATGGATCACAAATACAGAAATCAGTTCCCGAGGATGGTTTCAATGAGACAACCCACCATGTAGTCCTACATGGCCTCTCACCGCTACCTTTACCAAATCATGTTCGCACACTTAGCTCACACCCAGTAGGACATGTTCATCATCCTTCCAATTCATCCCTGATGAATCAGACCTGACTCAACTCTAAGCAACAGCAGGCATGACAACAAGCATGAATGAGTAGGCACATCAGGGCTCAAACAACTCCTACTCATGCTAGTGGGTTTCATCTATTTACTATGGCAATGACAGGTCATGCAGAGGAAAAGGGGTTCAACTACCGTAGCATGTAACAGTTGAATCGTTGTTGTCCTAATGCAGTAAAAGAGAGCAGGAGTGAGAGATTGGGGTTGTATCAGAATGAACAAGGGGGTTTTGCTTGCCTGGCACTTCTGAAGATAGTATAGCTCTTCATCGGTGTCATCGAACTCATCGTCGGAACTACGTCCATTAAGAGGGGACAAATACCGGCAAATAGAGAAAGAACACAATCAATGCAATGCAACAGTATGATGCATGATCATGACATGGCAAATGCTATGATTTGAGCTAATGCAACAGAAAGTCATTTTGATGGAAGTGGAATTCAAAGGTAGATCAAATTCCAACTCCAAATCTATTGTCAAATTTGTCCTAATCATGTTCCATCCTAAATAGTGAGGTTAACTTTCTCAAACATGCATGAAAATGATATAGATGGATAGATTGCATTTTTCTGATAATTTTTCATATATAAATTATTTCATTTGGAGTTACGGTTGAATTTCTATGATTTTTAGAAGTTTAGGATATTTTTTGAAAAAAAATCGTTTAGATTTATTTAAAATCCAGAAAAGTGATTACTGCATCAGCATGGTGTCATGCTGACCTCAGTAGGTTAACGGACCCGGTCCAGGTCAAACCTGACCAGTGGGTCCCACTTGTCAGTTTCACGGTGCTGGTTAGGTCACTAAAAGGTGGGGCCGGTCAAAGGCTACGTCAGCAAAGTCAACACTAACGCGTGGGGGCACTGTGATTAGCTAAACTAAATAGGAAATAAACTTTGGTTAATTTAGGTCATGGGGCCCACTTGTAAGTGGGTCACGGGGTTAAATTAGAGGCGTCATTAGCAGCTAACGACATAGCCACGTCAGCCCGCCGGCGTTAGCCGCCGGTGACACAAACCGCGGCGGAGACGCGTCGGGTTCGCGCTACAGGGCACCGTTTAGGGCGCGGTTGGGTTCTACGGCGAGTTGGAAGTGCGCCGCATCCAGTGGTACAGGAGGTTGGGTGCGGGGAGGCTGGGAACGACGGCGACGACGACAACCATGGTGGCTAGAGTTCGGACCTCGGTGAAAATGGCGTTGCAGCACACAACGGGAGCAACGGGTGAGTGCTCTAGACTCCTGACGGCATGCTGCGCATGTTGCAGTGCTCGGTTGTGGGTTCCTGTAGGTGTGGTTGCGGTAGCAACAAGGCTGTGCGGCGGCAAGCTTCGGGCACACGGCGCTAGCACTAGAGGATGTGCGGGGTGACGGGATTAGGGGAGAAACGAAGAGGGGCTCACCCCACGTCGTTTGGAGGCGTCAGCGAGCTCAAGGGTGTCGTGATGGTGACGAATCTGTCAATGGAGTCCGGCGGCCGTGCTCAGAGAAGAACGATCGATGGCGACGTTATGGTGCTCCCGGGCTTCAAATCTTGCATGTGCAGACGATGAAGAACGTCGCAAAGCGACTGGACATGGCCGAGAGGCAAGACGACGGTGGTGGCCGCATGGGCAGCGAGCGGCGGTGACGGGCACGCTCGGTGGTGGGGAAGAGAGCAAGATAGGGGAGGGGAGAGAGAGCAGTGAGTGAGGGAGAGGAGAGAGAGGTCTCGGGGCGTCTCCATGGCGTCGCGAGGATGTTGGGGAGGCTGCCACCGCGAAGCAGGAGGTGGAGTCCTCTGCGTGCGTGTGTGCTACTTTGCCTCTGCCTACTGGCAGAGGTTGAAGACAGCCGCTCTGCCACGGTGGGCTGGACTGGTGCAGCTGGGCCGGCTACAGGTAAGTGGCCCAGGTACGGGTCTCTTCTTTCTCTCTTTTCTATTTTTTCTGTTTTCTATTTTTCTGCTTTATGTTTGCAAACTAAATACCAACCAAAACACTTTGGTTAATTCTGCAAATTTTTGTGAGGAATATTTGAATTATTTTCAAACCACACAATAAATTTCGGAATATTTGGAGCAACCAATATTTAATGGTAACTTTTAAACTCCAACTCAAATACCTTAATGATTTAATTCAATGACCAAAATGTCCTAGAAAAATATGCATCGTCTCTGGTAGAGGCTTTCACCTTTTTCCATAAATCATGAACATTTTAAAAGGATATTTTGAGGCCATTGAAAATATTTTGGTTGAACCTATTTGAGTTCTTCTGGTGCTAGGGTTTTATCATCCCCATTTCAACTTTAATTGAAAACTAACATGATGCATGGATGCTTTAATGCAACTAATGACAAGCAAATTCTAGGGCTATGACAACTCACCCCCACTAAACAAGAATCTCGTCCCGAGATTCAAGGCGTGAGTTAAGAAGACAGAGGGTCACAAGCTAACAAGATTTCCAAGATCCAACTGTCCTTCTCGAAGATGTTGATTCATTGCATCATCTTGATCTCGACGTCTTGATTTGAGAACTTCATCCAACATGAAAACGAGAGGAAAGGGAGAATTTTAGAAGAATCGATCTTCTTGAGGTTTGAGCAACTTAGGATTATCACAAGGATCACAAGATCAACTCACGGAATGAGACGTAGAAACATCTCTGGAGCTGAGAGGCAAAACATGCATTAGGAGGGACGGAAGAAACAATTTGATGAGGGTTTCAAAGTAGCAAGGAAGCAATTACCATGATCCCATAACGGCTCATAGAATTATTCCCTTGAATGGCAAAAAAGGATTAATTTTGATATCTAGATCACTGAAACTCTTTATACCAGCCTAAGGCAATCACAATCGATCGTTTAGCAGAGTTCAAAGGAATGACATATCCGAATTCGAATGGATGATGTGGACTACCTTATTGAAGACAACATGATGAATGATTTTGATTATCATCGGAAATGGATGGGACCCATGGTAGGACCACTTTTGAAGATGATACTGGACAGCAACTGCTGAGAAGGGCAACCCATGGAAAACTGGCACAATGGCGGTGCGGGCTGGGGACAAAATGCAAATGTTGGGAATGTTCCAACCATCATATCCGCCCGAGATTCAGATCTAGTTGGTAATGGGATATTTCAGACAACATGTCTTGAAAGAAAGTTTGCAACACAAACTGACGAGATGGCGTTGCGAGATTCTCGGGAAATGAACTACGGTAGTGAGCTCCAAAACATGAGCGGGTTCTGCTACACACATGTGGACACGCTGTCCCAGACAAGCATGACCACGTGGTAGTCTTCAACAAAACACTACCGAGTTCTGGTTGCGAACCATCAACGAGGATATCGAAGTCCTTTGATAAGTCCAGATTAGCTCTTATGAAGGAACTCCTTCTCCTTGAACAAATTAGTCAGTGGCTTGGTGTACTAGGAGATACATATGGAATGGAGGTAGCTAGCCTGTCAAAACATAGCATACTTCGCACATGCATGACTAACTTGGGATGGTACTAGAGGAAACAGAAACAATCTTTCTCGAACCCACAGCGGCAACTTGCACCAAATGCACGTGAATCAAAGAAAGTCAGTTCTTTCATCCAACATATGCTTCATGAACGGAACACAAAGGCATTGCTTACAAAGTTTCCAACACTAGCTTTAATGTTCAACGCAAATCATGGAGATGATAATTATGTTGCCGATGGTCTCAACAACAATTCATCCAGGTTTCCATATAAATGGAGTTCCACGATTAAGTGAACACGGTGATAGTATTGGTCAGACCAAAAGATGTAATGGTGTATGCTCGAGGGATCAACCACGAGTAAGACAACATTACGAACATGATTGGTTCTGATTTGATTTGATGATAGCCCATGCTCAATTCAAAGTCTGGACAAGACAATAGCTCCAAAAATTGATCCCTAGGACCAATCGATGAATATATCATCTTTGTTCAACACACACACAACACAAGACATCCCTTTAAATGAACTAAGTTAGGTAAGCTTTTATCTTCCAACTCTCCAAGTTGTTGTTTAGCTTAACCAACTAGCTCAGGGTATCCAACACAGATTCTACGAGAAGGGGTGGTTTATAAGAAAACCAACTTGATCACGAGCTCAACATAATAGTCAGAGAGAAGCCTGGTAATACTTCCGAGAAGATATTCAGAAAATCATGAACCACCGATATGTTACTAAGCTCGAGAACAATCTCGCCTTTCAGGGCAAGACGATATGATCAAGAGAGCGAGGGACTGACACAATCCTAACTCATTGATTGAAGAGTGCACCAGGAAAAATGGACTAGGTAGCATGATCAGTCTTAGAATGATAATTCAGTAAGCAGCACGATAAGAATGAGAGTATTTTCCATTAACTACCAAGAAACGGAGTTGCTAGGAGTATTGACTTTGCACATCACAGTACACTTGTCGGCATTCTGGTTACAAGAACACAGGAACCGAGGAATGAACAATGATGGCAAGAAGTACTACTGCGTCAAGAATTCAAAAGAGGTGGTGCAATTCTCATGACACTCTTGACATAAAGATGGTAACACTCCAAGGTAGAGCAGAGCAAAAGATGGATTGGCATTTTGATCTGCAGAATACAATTACTTTGACCCAATCCTAGATATGGATGAGGTTCTGGAGTTTGTTTCTCCTATTCATTCTGAATTAGCATGGCTTGACAGACCACAAGAGTAAAAGGCATCGATGAACACGAATGCACAACTATTCCTGACTATCACTTGATAGACGAGGTCAGGATACAACTAAGGAGGGACAACTCAAAGGAACATATGTTTTTCTGAGTTGTGGATGCATGGATTAGTATGTTAAACAAATTCAACATATTTCTTCCAGATAACCCATGCAGAAAGGTAGGACTGACAGAGTCACGAACACAAATGAAGAACTCATTAGGAGCACTCTTGTTGTGATCTTTTGGTTCAAAAGAACTTCCGCCAAGGATGGTTCATGGTATTAGGAAGAATGATATACCACGGACCTCGAAGACTATCACAAGGTTACTTATATCCTAAAGGAACTAGCAAACACTATCAACCTGAAGTAAGTAGGGTGAATCTCGGGTTCAAGAACCCAGGGATGGAATTCCTACTAATTAAATGGCATCACGGGATGCTTTCGAGAATAATGGCCAGAATCATCACACTGGGGATACAAAGCATTGCTAGATTACTGAGT
Source organism: Triticum urartu (assembly GCF_003073215.2). Lineage (NCBI taxonomy): Eukaryota > Viridiplantae > Streptophyta > Magnoliopsida > Poales > Poaceae > Triticum > Triticum urartu. The sequence goes on along the minus strand of NW_024117192.1, from coordinate 8,022 downwards.
GGTTCTCTAAGACGACTAGGGTCATAATAACTGCTTCAACATATATGTCGAGGCAACGGAGTACCACAACTCGGCGATTAGTGTGGTTAATCTGGCCCAAAGGTACATCGAGAATGGAAAGAAGGGATTTGCAAATGCATTAGACTATTTAGAATCCTGGGATAACTCGGACAGCATAACACTGTAAATGCTCAAAAAGATTTGAGACATCCTACAAATTGGTGGCATAACCACTTAACATCACGATATCAAGGTCCTGAGATCAACTGTCAACACACGGAAGTAGTAGGAACTGAACTGAGACTTGAAACTATCAATCCTATAAGTCTATGGATTAGTAACACATGATCCTAGTAGAAAGAATAGAAAGCCTAGTTCCTTAACCCCGTAGGAAAGATAAGATGACTCGGATCAGAAGGGCATAAGGTAAAGGAGTAAAAAGAGCCTTACGTTCCCTTCCACAATCAATTCCCTTACATAACTAAAGCATTTCAAGACATGACTTCGACCAGTTTGGCTTGGTAATCCTACAGGCAGTTAGGCTCTGATACCAAATTTGCCAGGACCCTGATTCTAAGTCACACTGATCTAGCATGTAACACATCATATCACTTCATGGCCTCACGCACGGTATTCCCACAGGTGCCACCTTACCTGGCCTGGGACGGTTTGCGCCTTTCGGCTCACGTATATCACGTATATGATAGTGTCGCTAGCATCCGTATGACAGAGAACCCGGGCCGACATGACTAGTCGTGAACCCAAAGTGGCACTAACTTACGGGGACAGGCATACATGAACCAGCATCGAACGTGTCGGTCATCAGCGTGTGAATCTAGGCTGTAGCAACTGGTCTAACAGGACTCCGGGAACCCGGGCTGTAGCAGGCTAGCAGGACTCCAGAAGTCACGGCATGACATTTCCCCCATGGGACAGGCACATGAACAAAGTGGATCACATGCCGGCCAGTCTAAGTGTTCCGGAGTAGTAGTAACTGTGCTAGCAGGACTCCGGTAAACCTGGCTATAGCAGACTACCATGGCTCAGTGGAAGCACTAGACTACATTTCCCCATAGGAGAGGCTACCAAGGATAAACAACTAGGTTGTCGGATCCCACACATACCAAGCATTTCAAAATCATACACACAATATGCTCGATATGTGCAAATACAACATGGCATCACAATAAGAATCTACGACTCACAGTATTTATTCACTAGGCTCTGAAGAGCCAGATATTACAAACATGAGTCTCATGACCCAGCAATCAAGTCATACAAGCAATAGCACAAGCGGAAGCTTAAACATGTATGAGTACAGAAAACTACAAATGAAAAAGGCTGAGAAGCCTGACTATGTACAAGACCCTCCCAGGGGTACAAGATCGTAGCTGAGGAAACAAGCTAAACGTCGAAGTCCATGCGGAACTACTAGCGAGATTGAAGTCTCTCTGCAAAAACATATATTAAGCAAACGTGAGTACAAATGTACCCAGGAAGAATTACATCAGAACTATCTACATATGCATCTATCGCATTCCAGGAACGGGGGTCCCCAGACTTGCCTGCCTGCGGCCCACGGCGTGGCTGAGCTAGCAAGTCTGTACGACCCATCTTCATCGACGAGGTATTCAAGACCCTCGCGAGGCGAACGATGCAAGACCTCCTCAGGTTCGGCCTCGCCAGGCAGGCTCACGATGGGCGGAGAGATCAAGGCAAGGCAAACCTCACGAGGTCCTCGTGATGTGAGCCATGACTGTAGGATCGAAAGTATGTCTAGAGGGGGGTGATTAGACTACTTGACCAACTAAAAACTTAACCTTTTCCCAATATTAGTTCTTGGCAGATTTTAGCTATTGTAGGACAAGTCAAGCAATCATCACACAATTCAAGCAAGCATGCAAAGAGTATATTGGCAGCGGAAAGTAAAGCATGCAACTTGCAAGAATGTAAAGGGAAGGGTTTGGAGAATTCAAACGCAATTGGAGACACGGATGTTTTTCCCGTGGTTCGGATAGGTGGTGCTATCCTACATCCACGTTGATGGAGACTTCAACCCACGAAGGGTAACGGTTGCGCGAGTCCATGGAGGGCTCCACCCACGAAGGGTAACGGTTGCGCGAGTCCACGGAGGGCTCCACCCACGAAGGGTCCACGAAGAAGCAACCACCCACAAAGGGTCCTCGAAGAAGCAACCTTGTCTATCCCACCATGGCCATCGCCCACGAAGGACTTGCCTCACAAACGGTAGATCTTCACGAAGTAGGCGATCTCCTTGCCCTTACAAACTCCTTGGTTCAACTCCACAATCTTGTCGGAGGCTCCCAAGTGACACCTAGCCAATCTAGGAGACACCACTCTCCAAGAAGTAACAAATGGTGTGTAGGTAATGAACTCCTTGCTCTTGTGCTTCAAATGATAGTCTCCCCAACACTCAACTCTCTCTCATAGGATTTGGATCTGGTAGAAAGAAGATTTGAGTGGAAAGCAACTTGGGGAAGGCTAGAGATCAAGATTCATATGGTAGGAATGTAATATCTTGGTCTCAACACATGAGTAGGTGGTTCTCTCTCAGAACATATGAGTTGGAATTGTGTATGTGTTCTGATGGGTCTCTCCACGAATGAAGAGGAGGTGGAGGGGTATATATAGCCTCCACACAAAATCCAACCGTTACACACAGTTTTCCAATCTCGGTGGGACCGAATCAACAAACTCGGTCGGACCGAAAAGGTAAACCTAGTGACCGTTAGAGATTTTCGGTGGGACTGACATGCAACTCGGTAGGACCGATATGGTTAGGGTTTGGGCATAACGTAATCTCGGTGAGACCGATTACACAAACTCGGTGGGACCGATTTTGGTAATAAGCTAACCAGAGAGTTGGTCAGGCAAACTCGGTGGGACCGATTTGCTCTTTCAGTGAGACCGAAAAGTTACAAAAAGGAAACACTGAATTTACATTGCAATCTCGATGGGACCGATTCGCTCTTTCGGTGAGACCGAAAAGTTATGAAAGGGAAACAGAGAGTTTGCAATCCCATCTCGGTGAGACCGAGATCCCTATCAGTAGAACCGAAATGCTAGGGTTTGGCAGTGGCTTATGACAAGTGAAACTCGGTGGCGCCGGATAGAAAGAATCGGTAGGACCGAGTTTGGCTTAGGGTTTAGGTCATATGTGGATATGGGAAAGTAGTTGAGGGTTTTGGAGCATATCACTAAGAACATGAAGCAAGAGGCTCATTAAGCAACACCTCATCCCTCCTTGATAGTATTGGCTTTTCCTAAAGACTCAATGTGATCTTGGATCACTAAAATATAAAATTAAGAGTCTTGAGCTTTTGAGCTTGAGCCAATCCTTTGTCCTTAGCATTTTGAGGGTTCCACTTTCACCATCCATGCCATGCCAATCATTGAGCTTTCCTGAAATAGTCATCTTGGAATAGCATTAGCTCAATGAGCTATATGTTGTTATGAATTACCAAAACCACCTAGGGGTAGTTGCACTTTCAATCTCCCCCTTTTTGGTAATTGATGACAACATATAGATCAAAGCTTCGACAAATGATAATAAGCATGAAATATATCATCGCTTTGAGAAGTATGTGACAAGTAAGAGCTCCCCCTAAATTTGTGCATATTTAAAATTTTCTTTGGACTGCAAATGCACAAGGAGTTAGAGTCATGGGTTACTCTTCCATGTCACATACATCTTGGTGGAGCGCTTAAAATGATAAGAATGAAATACATGCACTCATCACCAAGAATAGTGAATGATCACATAAGATAGATAAGATAATAGCATTCACCAAGAATTAAGTGTAGCTTATGATCAAACACATGATCATCAATGTCTCACAAGCAATGACATAGTATCTCAAGCACTCAAAAGCAAACAAAGTTCGAAAAACCACCAAATAAAGCAAGAGAGAAAAAAGCAACACTCTCTCTCTCTCTCGAGGCCTATGATCTATACATTTTTCTCCCCCTTTGGCAACAAGTTACCAAAAAGTTCCTAGAAAATGCATAGTGCTAGATCGACGCTCAGGTGGTGGTGGAGTCCGGAGCACTCCAAGGACGAAGCCTTCTGTAGACGTGGTCGGAGTCGAGGCTGAAGTAGATGCTGGAGCTGGTGGAACTGAGGCTGTAGCTGGTGCAGAAGTGGTGGCTCTGGTGTCAGCAACTGGCACTGCAGATGACCTCGGACCTCGTGGCACTCTGGCAAAGGCATCAGTTGTAGTCTTGCCTCTCCTCTCTTGCATGTCATCCTGAAGTTGTTCCACTGCAGACTGAATCTCTGTTACTTTGACATCCAAGTCATAGAACTTTTGTTCCATGATCCTCTCTAAGCTCTGCTGATTCTGAGTGAGGGTGGCCAGTCCTTGCTCAATCCTCAGTGTGGATGCAATCAAGTAACCAAGCTGCTCTTGTTTGGTTTTCAAGAAATACTCAGATGCCTCCTCTTGAGTTGGCATCTTGGCAGCTTTCTCCTTCCTTGCCTTCTCCTTCTTTGCTTGTGCTTGTGCAGACGATGGTTCATTCTCAGTCATAACAACTTGATTATCTTCAAAATATGGACGGATGGGCAGGTGTTCCTTGTCCAATAAGTATATGCCCGTGCCCATCTTGGAGTTGATGAGCTCCTGAATCTGTGGGGCATATCCACAGCTCCTCTTCTAGTCTGCTGCTGTCCTCTTGATTGTCTCTACCATGAGGCTCATCACCTTGAACTTCTGTGGCACATCAAAGATATGTAGTAAGTTGATTGCATGGCCTCTGATCATCTTGTGATCTCCAGACTTGGGCAATAAGGTGTGCCTCAAGATCCAATTGATAGTTGGCAGCCCTGACAGAAGATAATGCACTGAGCCAAATTTGAAAGTATCAAGTGCTTCATTTGGGATCTCCTTGTACATATTGGACATAGAGTTGTGGTCCATCATCTTCTTGGCATAGATATCCAAGTCATCCTCATGCTCCTCTGGGGCATTGATCAGCTGAGCCCATTCAGCAACTGTAGATTGGTACCTCGTACCTTCAGACATCCATGTGATCTTTCCGTCTGGGTAGAAATGTGCCGTGGAGTAGAATTGCATAATAAGTTCCTCGTTCCACTTTGTGAGCTTCTGCCCAACAAAGCCTGCTACTCCACAAGCATTGAAGCTGTCTTGCACTCCAGGATAGTGCTCTTCATTGTCCTTGATGTATTGCCAGTCAACCCATCTCATATCACAGACTATTGGCTTCTTATCAAGCAGCACTATCTCATAGAAATCTTGCTGTTCCTTGGTGTGAAACCTGTAGTCAACAGCAGTCCTCCTCCTTGAAGCATACGGGTCTGCTTCTCTCCACTTCCTGAGCCCTGAGTCTCTCCTGAGCTTCATATCCTCAGCCACAGGATGAGCATCATTGTGGTCTGGGATCTTGGGCTTGAGTTTTCTGACAACTTGCTCTTCATCATCTTCTGCTTCAACAACAGTCTCAGGCACTGGGGCCTTGTTCTTCTCAGTTGCAGGTATGCTCCTTGTATTTCTCTTTGGCTTTGGCTTTAGAGCTTGCTTGGCCTTAGAAGCAGTTGACCCTGATCTTATGGCATCACCCATTAGCTTGGGTGCCTTAGGTGCTGGTGCAGCAACCTCTTCTTCTTCATCTTCTTCCATGATGGAAGCCTTTCCAAGCACTTTGGCTACGGTCTTCTTGACCCTTTCCTTCCTTTTCTTGCCTTCAGCAGCAATTGGCTCTATGGGAGTGGGCTTCTCAGAAATCTTGGTTGAAGCTCTGGCCTTTGGCATAGGCTGCCTGCCTGCTGGCCTTTTGATCTTTAAGCCTAGCTTTGTGCCCTGTGCTGGCTCAACTCTCTTTGATGTGGCTTCCTCTTCCTCTGCCACATAATCCTCATCCTCAGAATCTGAAGTTCTCTTCTTTCTCTGTCTGGTGGCAGCTTTAGGCAGATTGCTAGGAGTACTTCTGCTGCCATCATCTAAAGAGATGGAGGGACTAGTGCCCTCACTCATGTGCACTTGCTGTTCTGACACATTCTGGCTGTCACTCTAATTTGACATGATGAACAAGCTGTCTGCTGACCCTGTGAATAGTTTATAGATGAGGTAGAATAGATGAGCATCACAAAATGCAGAGTTTTTTGCAAAAGAATGATCCAAAAACTTAGTTTTAGTTTCCCACTGAAATCATCTCGGATCTACCGATTTTTAAACTCGGTGATACCGAAGCAGTTTTGGCACCTAAACTAGTGAACTCGGTCAGACCGAGTCACAGTTCGGTGGCACCGAGACTGCTAGGGTTTCACAGAATTCCAAAATCGGTCACACCGATAAGTAATTCTCGGTCAGACCGAGTCTCACTTGTGCAATGGCATGAGCCAAATCGGTGGGACCGAGTTTTTCAACTCGGTGGTCCGAGATGGTTTCGGCGGAAACCTAAACCTAGAATTTTCGAATCAAACCTAATCTACGAGCGCATTGACTGGATAGGAGTGTTTCAATCGTGGCAAGAATCATTAAGAACACAATGTGCTAGGAATCGGACGGGGAATAGCACTGTGATCGAGTCCATACCCTAGTTCGGCGGAGACTCGCTACGGCGGCAACGGCGGGGTTGAATTCCGTTGACGGTGATGGAGACCAGCGACTGGAGGCGGCTGGCGGCGAGTAGACGATCCGGAGACCGCGTTCGCAGAGCAGGCTATCGCGCGGGCGAAGGGGTTCGGAGAAATTTCCAAATTTTTGCCCGTGACTATATATAGCCCGACCTTGTCGGTGTGACCGAGTGGAACGACTCGGTGGCACCGAGATGCAAAACTGTAGACAGTTATTGCAACTCGGTGTGACCGAATGGTTCAAATCGGTTGCACCGAGATCGAAAACCTAGATCAACTTAATGAGCTCGGTAGGACCGAAAGTGGGGTATCGGTCAGACCGAGAATCATAAAGAGGTTTTGGAAGTTTAAGTCTATGATGAATCGGGGACTTCGAGCGCTCCTCACACAGAGTGGTTCTAATCTGACTTGATCAAATTTTGTGATGTAGCATGAATAGAGTTTGAGACGACAAAAGCATAGATAGCTAGAGGAGGTTCTTAGGCATTCTTGTCCATCCACTTGGCAAAAGGAAATAAAACGAAACAATCAAAACAACAAGTGGATGTCCTCGAATGAGTAAAATATGCAACCAGCATGCTCACACAATAAGATGGCAAATGAAATATGTGACAAGACATGCACAACCAATTCTAGCATCTATCAAGCAATTTGCGATGACAAGGTCATCTATATATGAGTATATTGACTTAGGAGTCAAGTGAGAACACTTGATCATAGGTCATACTCATCGTTTAAGCTCAAGTGGGGTTACCACTTTTACATAAAGCATTGTTGTGTTCACATCTTTAGAGTTGCTTTAGCTCAAGTCTTAGAGTAAAGCTCCCCCTAGATGTGATATCCCCCTTTAGAGGGATGAACTAACCTCGGGTTTTGTCGATGATGACTTCATGTAGATGTTGAAGATGTGGATGCTCAATGTTGATGCAGATCACTTGGAGCTATCCATTTGAGTGAATTGCACTTTCAATACCTACATGGGTTAGTCCCACAAGGAACAAACAAGGATATCCATAGACATAGAGTGATGCACACACAAGATGATGTCCATGAAAACTTTTAGGTTACCTTGTCCCTTGTCTTACCAACAAGAGGGTTTGTGACTCCTTGGACTAGTGCAAGATGTGGAAGTTGATTGCACTTGTTCTTGCCAAAATGATAAGAGTGAAGTATGTTGGCGGAGTCACCCTCAAGAACTCTCTAGTTCTTCTTCTTTTGGATCCACACCATCTTGATGGGAATCCTTGGAGTTGTAGTCGTACTTGATGAAGTGGAACTTGAAGTAGTCTTGGGAATCCACTTGACTGAGGTCTTAGGAGCTTCTTCAAATGCATCAATTTCCTCTTGAAGCTTGTCCTTGCCTTTTTGCTTGTAGTCTTGTGGTGGAAGATCATCTTGAGCTTGTG
>NW_024117191.1:0-15523 GCF_003073215.2 Triticum urartu | reverse complement strand
ACGCCGCGCGCGCCCCCCGTTGTGCGTGGTTCGTCCTGCGAGCGCCGGGCGCAAAAACGGGCCGAGCCGGCGGAATTCGGCGTCCTGGGGGCGCGACTGGGCCATTTTTCGGCGTCGGCGCGAATAAACCGCCCGAGGAGGCCGTTCTGGAGGCGCGACTGAAGATGCTCTTAGGGTTTTCTTGGTTGGGCTACTGGGGAATCACGTGCGGTGGAAGGGGGCCTTTTTTTGGCGGGACATGGCAACACGGGGATGGATGGAATTACCTTTTTCAGCAGAGAGGTGGCCCCATACGTTGGAACTTTCCTAAAAAGACCGGCCGCTAGATATGACCCATAGCGCGCATGCGTTGTACAGCATCGTCCTATTATTAATATCAATCGGTTTTGGTTTAAGGATCTTTTTGATGGAGTGGCTTAAGGATAACAATAATTAGTAAAAAGGAAAAAAAAAATAAGACGTGCGGAAGGGAAACGTTATTTCCATTACAATGACAATGGTGGGTAAATTATTTTTACACGAATCCACTCTAATGGCTATAGGTTTATAGTTTATCGAGTGAAGTGCATCCTATAAAAATATCAAATATCGAGTGAAGTGCATTGTAGGTGTCTGAACTATTTCAAGGTTGTTATGTAGGTCTTCAAACTATGAAAATTGATATCCAAGTCCTCAAAGTGCTGTTAGTGTGTCATCTAGATCCAAAATGTACCGACCCCGCCTGACCGGGCAGCCGGCGCCATTGACCCGTGACACGTTGGACAGGGGGTCCCACAAGATAACGGCCGGTGACCGAAGTATGCAAATAAATTCAATTAAATATCAAGGAACAATAAATGCACTACACTCCAAATAAATTCAAATTCATGGTTTCAAAAAATGTTTGTGAATTTGGAAAAAGTGTTCGCGAAAGTTAAATTGTAAATATGTTCATGGACCACAAATATTTGTGGTTCACAAACATATTTTTAAAGTCATGAACATATTTTCACTATTCGCGAACATTTTTTGAAATCATGAAAATTTAAATTAATGAACATTTTGTAAGTACATAAGCGTATTTCCAAATTCATGAAAATTTTCTTTTAACCTCATTTTTTTAAATTCATTAACATTTTTAATTCAATTTTTTAGAAATCACTAAATGTTTTAAAACATGGATGAAATTTTATTAAATTTGTGCGGATTTTTTTCGAATTCATCGCTCGTGAACATTTCTTCCAAATTCACGAACATATTTTGCGGTTCACAAATATATTTTCAAATTTATCTTTCGCAAACAATATTTGTTGTTTGCGAAGATATTTCCTTTTCTTTTAAAATTTATCGTTCGCAAACACCTTTTTAAAGTCACGAACATTTTTTTCCAAATTCATCATTCGTGAACATTTCTTCAAATTCATTGTCTGCGAACATTTTTTTTAAAGTCGCGAACATCATTTTCATAAACAATATTTGTGGTTTGCGAAAATATTTTTAAATTTACCGTTTACGAACATTTTTTGTTGTTCGTGAACATATATTTAAATTTGTCATTTTTGAACACATTTTTTTCTTTTAATATTAATGGCCGGACAGATTTTGGATCTAAATAACACACTTACTGCACTTCGAGGACCCGGATGCCTATTTTTACAGTTTGAGGACCTACATGACATCCTTGAAATAGTTTAGGGACCTACGATACACTTCACTCTTTCTGATTAATGTGGGATTTTGTAGCCTATTTTCCTAATTTTGTCCCGTATTTTTATTTTATGATATAACAGATAGATAGAAGATTTCATTAGCATCTCTTGAGTTCAGATGCAGCATGATCTTGAGAACTGAGTTCTTTAAGATTATATTTAATTTGAAAGTGTTCATAACTAACTAAATCTGCGCGGGCAAAGTCATGCGCATAAGAGCCGTACCATTCACTTCCAGAAAAGTGAGAAGAATCTGTACCGAGAGGGTGAGCTCTATGCAGAAGCAATGCCCAGGTCCGAGTGGTATCGACAAAGCCAACGAGTGGGATAAGCTGGAGGTAGAAGGCGATCTCATTCTGCACCGGATGGAGCTGGTCAGCTTGCTTCCCACTCATAAAGCAGCTGTACAGGTAGCTGCCGTCCTGACAGGATCTGATGAGCATGTACGTATGCCGGAGCGTCTCCTCCAGCTACTCAACTGGGTTCCTCGTCTCCGTATGCTGCATCAGCTGCGTGCTCTCGAGCTGCTGGAGAAGGTCTCCAATCATCTTCACAAGCCGCGCCAGCAGCTGGCAGGTTTCTCGGTTCCTTCTGACTGTCTTTGCAGCTTCCACGATCATCGTGATGAGCCCATACGCGTCCACCCCGGCAAGCTGCGCTATGTTAGTCACCTGACTCATGCCATTCCAGAGCATCATCTTCTCTCGGTTTGTTGACGAAGAAGACCGGAGTGTGTTGAAAACAGCCACTCAGTAACCAGCTCCCATACCTTAGAACTTCTCTGAGCAGCGAGTCATAGTCTTCAGACTTCATGATTAACTATGTGGTTGAGAAGTTGTACAAGGAACCTCCCCTGATAGGATGGCCACATCCAAACTGTTGAGGTGGTGACTGGACTCTGATTTTTCTGAAAGTAGGTACTATACTACAAGAAAATGACTTTTCAGAAACTAAAACAATTTGGCATGGCATTTCAACACCACCAACAGTCCAAGACTACTTCCTACACCCTAAGAATATCTAACAGAAACGTAGATATTATCCTGGCACAATCAGGAGCACAGATTCTCCTCCTGCGGAATTTCCACAAACGCCTGGCCTGCGGCTGGAAGAGGCCAGTCCACAGAGAGAGATAATCCTGAATATCGGCCGGCGGAGACCACTCCACAGTCCACACGAACCCATGACTGAGCAATCGATCAAAGGGCAGGACATCCATTAAATGGCAAGGAGGAGGCACTGCCATCTGGACAGCTCCACGCGGGCATCCATCGCCGATCGAAACCAAACGCCGTCGCCAGACCCCCGGCTGACCGCGTGAGGCACTTCCACGAGCTCCCGACCACTTTTCTGCCACGAACACGACGCCGTCTCACTCACACCGCCTCCCACTAGCTAGGCGAAAGCGTGCGTGCAGGGAGAACCGAGAACGCGTCGCGACTGCTGCGCTGCGTGCGGTGGCCCGGCCTCTCGCAGAGAGGACAGAGGTGGACGAACGGAGACGGGCAGGCTACAGGTGGCGGGGCTCCGGCGAGCGGCGTTGTAGGGAGGATTCGACCGTGGTCGTGGGGAGGAGGACGTTGACAAGTCAACTCACCAATGCTGGTAAGAGCATCTTCAATGACCGTCCAACGCGTGGCGCGTTAAAAATCAGTTTGCAGCGTCTCGCCTGCTTTGGCCCGGCGAGGAGCGCTGGCTCCAACGGCCGCAATAAATTTAGCGCACTCGTGTTGCTCCAGCAAGCGCGTTAAAATACAGCGCGCGGCACGCTAAAAAATCAGTTTGCGGCGCTCCGATCGCCTGCTTTGGCGTGGCGAGGAGCGCTGGCTCCAGCGGCCGCGATAAATTTAGCGTGCGCGTGTTGCTCCATCAGGCACGCTAAAATGCAACGCGCGCACTCTTGCACAAACAACATATGCGCTTCAAACACATGCAAGAAGATCAAACACAAACAAAAATAAATCAACAATAAATAGTTTAATTTCGTTATTACAACTCAAACAAATTGTTTATCTTTCAATCCAACAAATAATTCAACAATACAACATCAAACGCACAAATCATGATGCTGTTTGTCGGCCATTTCAAGCCCACCACTCCTTAATGAGATCCTTTTGAAGATCATCATGCGCTTCAGGACGTCGAATGGCATAATAGGAGGCAACAAAACGGAATAATCATACGATGAACTCATCATGCGCTTTGGTTTTCTATTGATGTGCATAGCTAGGATCATTGCAAGATCCTCCTCCTCTTCCACATCAAATTCTTTTTCGGAAGAATCATACGACGAACTCATCTACAATGTTCAATTTAAACTAAACTATAAAAACTACAAACAATATGCACCAAATTCATGTAAAAATGTGAAGTTGAAGCAATACATACCTTGCGGGCGTTTTGTCGAACATCTTGCGGGCGCCGAGCGGCAGTGAGCGGCTGGGCGCTGTTCGTCGGAGGACTGCCACGCGCCACGGGCGGTGGTGACTAGAGGGAGACGGGGGAAGTCGCGGCGGCACGGCGATAGGCCGGGGAAGCGCCAGAACGGTCCCCGGAAGAAATGGGGTGGCCGGGCGGCGGCGGCGCCAGCAGCTGGACGGGGTAGGGGGAGTTACGAGCGAGCGCTCGAGAGTTCAGCGCGCGGGAGCGGACGCAGCAAATAAGCGGCGCGCGATGGCGTTTCAGCCCACGCGTTGAACTGGATATGCTGCGCGCACGGTTTTTGCGCCTTCGCTGGAGCGCCCGGAGCGGTAGCGCGCGCAAAAAAGCACCAATTTTTCAACGCGGCGCTTATATAACGCGGCTGTTGGAGATGCTTTAAAGACCCTCGCAGACATCTTTTACCGCCTCCATGTGATCCCGTTGGATACCGACTATATAACCTTAGATGTTCTACCTGACGTGTATATAAGATAAGACAGAGGGTTTAGCCCGTAGAGGGGGCTGAATCACAATTACATTTACCTAGTCCTAGGGTTAAAACATAACTTACGATCTCGAGATAGATCAAGCTTGTACTCGGTACATCTTCATCAATATAAACAAGAGCAGGATGTAGGGTTTTATCTCCATTAAAGAGGGCACGAACCTGGGTAAATATCGTCTCCCTTGTTCATGTTACCATCTGTCTGGGATCCACAGCTCGGGACCCCTTACCCCGAGCTCTGCTGGTTTTGACATCGAGACCGATGCATGTGCATTCTAGATTGACCATGGAGCAGGCGTAGGCGTATGCACGCACTTTGATGCCGCCATGGCGGAGGAGGAGCAGCCTGCACCGTCTACTATGTCGGTGTTCTTGCAGGCATAGGTGGAGCAGTAGTACAATCTCTTCTTCTTCCAGCAATATCGGTTGGCGGAGGGTCAAATCTACTACGAGCGCGCAAGCGAGGAGGCCGTGGCCGCCATGGTCACTGCGAACCCGAACTTCTTTACAAAGCAGTGGGTCGTCTACGTGGCTGCGCATGCTCAACGTGCCACTCGTAATGAAGCGGCGGCGCAGCCGGACACAGACTCGGCAACACACGCACATGCGCTGGCGGCCGAGGACAAGAACACCACCAGCTGCGCGTCCTATGTGCGGCCATCCAAATTTTAAGGGCGCATGTGGCAGGTGGACAGTGACGGACCGTCCACGTCCATCATCAAGCTCACATCCACCAGCAACGACGACAGATAGGTCACAGACTTGTTTGGGGATGAGCAAAGGCATAGTAGGCGGTAGTGCCTGGTGTCTCATGTGGGTCGGTCCGTGTCCCATGTCCTACGCTTCCTGGTGTCTCAAGTGGGTCGGTCTCCGTCTGCCATGTCCTATGCTTTCTCGTCGGAGACGGCACATTCACTTCACCTTCACAGGTCTTGAACCATGTTGGCGTTCATGCAGATTGCAGATGGAGGACGTGGTCATCAATGCGGAATACAAAGGAATTGGAAGTTGCACGCCGCTTTGGTCTGGCCGCTTTTTTTAATGAAAAATGTTTGAAATGTAATGAATTTTGTTTAGTTTATACGAAGGTCAGCCGTTTACAGGAATTACATCTGGTATATTTAGACCAGTGTTTGAATTGTATGCGAATAGCGTTGAATTGCCGGCTTCCGTATTTGTGTTTCCGAACTGATCTTTTGTCCATGGACAAATGCGGAAGCAAATTTATGGCCTTATGTGTTAGAATAATCCGAGGCACTTCATCGATCTACCGAGGATCAAACAATTACACAAGCACGACACCGAAATTTGTTAATGAGATTCATCGATATGGCTACATCCCCAAGGCATGACTACGGCGCTCCTCTCCATGACATCGCTACAATACCGCACCCCGGCCGCCCGGGCGCCGGCACACGCCGCCGGCTCCCCCGCGTACCCGTGCTATTATGTTGCCATATGTTACATCGTGTGTCTACCCCCGATATATATGAGAGGCCTAGGATACAAGTGTCCTATTAGGGCACAACTCCTACCCTGTCTACACACAGTCCAAAACCAAGTCCAACTGTAACCTACCTTGTACAATAATATTCGACACAACTCTAACAAACTCCATCTTGGCGAATATTCTCCACCACCTTGAATTCGTCCGTGCGTCGAACCTCCATGTATATTGGACTTGAGATACGTCATGAGCACCGCTGCTACTCCCAGACTCCATGTGACTCCATTTGCAATTGTAGTCCCTTCTCGTTTTCTTCACAGTCAACACTCGAGTAAAATTAAGTTCCTCATTACTCTACCTTGTGCTTCGAACTTCCGGAGTATCCGTTCAACGACATCACACACCAACCATTGTCTGCGTGAAAAATGAACAACTCACATATTGGACACCACATATGAGAGTTACGTGAACTCAACATCACTGCTCTTTCTGTACTGCTTGTCTAAAACTTGAAGGAATTTCACCGTCGCCCTGTATCACCCTGAGTCAAATTCACAGTTGTCTCACGCTTCTTCCGGATAGTCTCTGACATGTCCCACCGCTATAGCACTCCGCCTCCTTCTGCCTTGTCATCCGCACTTTGCCATGTGCACTGAACACCACAGAATATACGACCATGTACTCTCTCAGCTTTAGACAATTTTGGATTTTCCGCCACTTTCTCAGATTCTCCACGGTCAACTCTTGTCCATCAACTAGCACCGATAGACCCAGTCACCAACTTGAATCTGGTACTCGTCAACACTGCTTCAGCACCCTTGCAAACTTTGTCTGACCACATGTCTGACCACCAGTGCATTGGCCTGTCGCTGTGTCCCGTACTTACCGCACACCTCGTCGCTATCACCGCGTCGAGCCTCTGCTGTCCTGGTCGAGTCTCCCAAGGTCGCGAACCCACATCACTCAACCCCCACTGTAGAGAACCATCGATCATCACCGACCGATGCCGAGTATCACGTCTCCATCAGACCATTGGTACCCAATCCGATCCACGTGTCTCTTGCTATCCCGCTGAAATAGGCTTCGACTCTTCATGCATTTACGCCATAGCCCCTCCATCAGCACAGAGTGAAGTCCTCCGTCAGACTCCAGCTCCACCTTCAACATGACTCCATGTAGCTGCGCCCCGCTACCCTGCGCCTTGTCGACTTCAAGCTCTCTCATGTGTGCACCATCTTGAATCAACCCCGCGTCATAGTCTGTCGAAGCCGCACAAGCCCTTAGGCATGCACCACGTGTTTCCGCGCCCCAGAAGCCGGCCACCATCAGCATCACGCTCCTATGTCGTCGTTGCTGAAATCAGCGCCGTCTTCTACTTTGACCGACATCCCCGTCGATCCGTCAGACAGTCCAGTCCGACCCAACCGAAATTATCCAACTGCAACCATGCTCCACCCTGCGCTGTGTCCGCCCGCACATCTCCATGAATTGTTTGACGCCCTGTGTATGCATGATCACGCACGACACGCTCCAGACTCCCAAATTATCTTCCGTGAATTTCCATCCAATACATGATAGTTCTATCTTAGCTGTCCTGACTTCTGCAACACCTTCAAACATCACTGCTATGCCAACTAAGTTACTCCTCCTACCGTAAAATCCAACCATGAAAATTTCATTTGGTCCTCACGGGGTGGTGCTTCTCTTGGCACAATCCCAATGCTTGATGTTGCTTTTTTCAGCCAACGTAACTGCCACCAGATGCAAAACTACCCATTGTATACTAGCTTCCTTCGCTGATTAATTTTCTTCTAGCCTCCATGCACGTGCTTTTTTTTTCACAAACAAATCTCGTGTAAAGCCACATCTTGCACGCCTCGCCTCAGCAGGCCCAGCCAGCCACGCAGAGCCATTGGGCCGCCTGCCTCGTGCACCTTGGGCCACGTCAGCCCTCGCCTCGTGCTGCTACGACCTCCAGACGCTGTTCCGCGTACGCCGCCGCCGCCGCCTGATTCGAGTCTGCACCGAAGATCCCACGCCGGCTGCTTGCTCGCCCCGATGGACCACGCCCTTGCCGCGTCTGGGTGGCGCACTCGCACTGCCTGCCATCTGAGCCACGCGCCTAGCGTCTGCAAGCGGGCTTCTCCTCTGATTGCATCTTATCGCCAGCACGCTTCCGAGTTCCCGTCGAATCCTGTGCTTCTCGTCAACTTCAATCTTTCCGAGTTTCATTGCTCCCGATCGCCGGACGTAACACAGATCAAACCGAACCGTTCCGTGATTTCTCTAGCCTTTTCCTCTAGATCAATAATCCACGAATGATTGCTTCCAATGCCGCCGATGCGTTTCCCTTGCTTCATTGCATCGATCCGACCAGCTTCTCATTCGATTTATCACGAGCGATAGCTTCCGATCTCACAATCATGCACCGATTTACATCCCGAACAATCACAACCTTGTCAAACCTTGCTCATGATATCACTTGTTAAAATAATCCGAGACACTCCATCGATCTACTAAGAACCAAACAATCACACAAGCACGACACCGAGATTTGTTAACGAGGTTCACCGATATGGCTATATCTTTGGGGCATGACTACGGGCGCTCCTCCCCATGACACCGCTACAATACTGCACCCCGGCCGCCCGGGCGCCGGCACACGCCGCCGGCTCCCCCGCGTACCCGTGCTATTATGTTGGCATATGTTACATTGTGTGTCTACCCCCGATATATATGAGAGGCCTAGGATACAAGTGTCCTATTAGGACACAACTCCTACCCTGTCTACACACAGTCCAAAACCAAGTCCAACTGTAACCTACCTTTGTACAATAATATTCGACACAACTCTAACATTATGAGTCAACATTGAAGATGCCCTTAGTTTGGGTAGACAAGACATTAAAGCTGGTTAGTACTATGATTGAAGCTAGCGTATGTTTGAAGCTAGCGCGTGAGTTTAATTGTGAACAGGAGACGTCCTCTTCTTCCAGAGAGAGAGAGAGAGAGAGAGAGAGAGAGATGATAGGTGAGGACCACACGGTTTCCTCACGCTGCTCTTCCGCGTAGCTGGACGAAAACTCGGTAAACACTCTGTTTAGCTGGCTCTATATTAATTAATTAGCTTGCTTGATTGATCTCGTCCAAACCCAGATCGGAGCTGATCTCACGCTAGGAACGCCACTCATCCGACACGCTCTCCACTAGACAGTGCAGGTCGGGCTCGTCGGGGTTCTGCCGGAGCACCGATCTTTTCATATTGATCCGCCTCTCTCCCCTCTGGTCGTCTCCTCCGTCGGCGCGGCACTGAAGCAAGGCCGAGCGGACGCGTTCTGCTCCGGTGGCGAGGTGAGCTGTGCTTGTGCTTCGCTTCCTTTGGCGATCGCATGCCTTGCTCGTCGATTGCTCTTTTTTTATGTCAAAAATGGAAGAGAGGACCCGGCGGTCTAGATTGTACTAGCAAAGTTCTTAAATAAAGGTAATGTTATCGTGGTGCTTAAACTTGTCGCTGTTGTTTATTTTAGTGTTTAAACTTGAAAAATATGCCAAACTAGTTTTAGAATTTGGCATGAGCGTGCAATTACTGTTATGATCTCATCCATAGACGTATAATGCTCTGATGTGGCACAGTGGCTAGGGCAGCCTGTTTTCTACGTCTACGGATGGATTATTGCCGTATTTGCACGCTCGTTATGGCTTTTGGTTGAGCCGCCGCTAAATCGCATAGCCCGAACGCTATTTAAAACATTGGATTGTAGTAAAACTAATCCGCAATCATTCCCAACGCAGAAACGCAAAGAAGGACTTCAGTTCTGAGCACTTGCTCTCCTGTTCAGCCTTGGCCATGGAAATTGCCTGCACAGACCTCACCCATGTCTTGCGCTCGGAGCGGCGGTTCAAGTACACCGGGTATAGCAAGAGCTTTCACATGCCGGGCAGGGACAAACACATCAAACGCAGATGGAATTTCGGTGGGCATGACTGGGAAATCCGTGTATATCCGCATGGCGGTGAGCCATCGGCTCCCTCCTGGGTGGCAATCAATGTTGTCCTTCTCAGCGAGTGCGCTGTGGCTGTGGTGACGACTATACGTGGTTGCTTGGTTGACCCGGAGGGAGTTCGTGAACCATCCGAGGAAATTTGTCAGTCAATAGCATTCAGGAAACCCCAAGATAAATCATCTCAAATGCTTCTCATGCCATGGTATACGCTGAATAAATCGCGTTATCTCAAGGATGATTCTTTCATTGTGCAATGCACCCTTGAAGTTCTCAAGGAGCTGCCAGATATACCAGAACCAGAAGTGCATGTGCCAGTGCCAACCTCTAACCTGCACCAGCACTTCGCTGAGCTCCTGCAGAGCCAGATGGGAGCGGACGTCACATTTCTCGTGTCCGGTGAGTCCTTTGCTGCGCACAAGTACATACTCGCGGTAAGGTCCCGTGTCTTTAAGGCCGCGTTCCTTGGTGACATGATTGAGAGGGGCTCGGAATGCGTGGAGATTAAGGACATGGAGGCCGTGGTATTCAAGGCGTTGCTCCACTTCATCTACACCGACACTGTGCTAGAATTCGAACAGCAGGAGGGTGCAGAGGCCATGATTACCGACACCGTGCCAGAATCCGGACAACGGGATGAGGCGCATGAGCAGGCGGCATCTGTGATGGCTCTTGCTCAACATCTACTTGCTGCTGCTGACAGGTATGGGCTGGACAGGCTCAAGCTCATCTGCGCCAGCAAGCTCTATGATGGCATCAAAGTGGACACAGCAGCGACAACTCTGGCTTTAGCCGAGCAGTACAACTGCTGGGAGCTCCAGAAGAGGTGTGCTGATTTCATTACCAAAACTTATGCCCGGAACTCATCTCTTGATGCTGTGGCGGCGACGGAGGGGACCTCTGGTCGTGATTGATCTTCTCAGGTCTACGTGTGGGATAACAACGGGGCATATATTTTATGGTCCATGGTATTATTGTATCTGTTTGAGCTTGCCGGGCATGCTTGTCTACTATGTGCTGATAAAAATGGTTGTATCTAGACTTATTTTAGTTATAGATACATTCATTTTCAACCATTTCTAGGACAAGTATTTCCGAACGGAGGGAGTATCTGTTTGAGCTTGCCGGGCATGCTTGTCTACTACGTACTTTATGCCTGTCTTTCAATAAAATTACAGTTTTTCTAATTTTCATACTTCTGCTTTTAATTTTGCTTTAAGTTGTTTTTGTGGCCGTCGGATGTGCACGAATCTTGGCGCTGCTCGCTCTGTCTGTGTCATCTCATTGGGGCTTCAGTAGTCTGTGTTGGTCTGTACCCGGATCCGTTTGCAATCTGTGTTGGTCAGGAGAAGGGAGGGGGGAGGAGAGGTGGAGGCGGAGGAGGGGAGTCACCACAGTCCGCGAGCAGCAGCAAGGAACTGGCGGGAGGTAATGGAGAGCGGGACTGTGCCAGCGAGCAGCCCTGGAAGAGGGAGCCTAGCTGCCGTGGAGCAGCAGGAGGAAGGAGAGAGAGTGGTACCGAGAAGAGTCAGTCCCGCCATCAGCAGGTGTTCCTTGGTGAGGTCGGCTCAGTCCATCGGAGGTGCTCATAGGGTAGGTCTGCGTGTATGTGTTCATAGGAATGAATGTATGCATGTATATATGAGCGCTTGCGTTGTACTGTGTTCTCAAAAAGTAGACTGTAATTTACTTTGTGCACTCTCTTGATTTGTTTATTTTATTGACTTTACAGTTAGTGTTGATAGCAAATAAGTATAGCACTGTAACGCATAGCTCTGTGGTTTGTGATTGACGGCAAATCTGAGTGCCAACGAGTTACGGCTGTGCGATGATGTCAAAGTCAAGTCATTTCGTATACTTGTGATAATTTGAACACCTGGGGCCTTATTTGGTACTAGTGTATTTTAGGGAATTTGTGGGGATTATCCCGATCAAATCCCTAAATTTTCACATATCCTAAAACATCGTTTGGTTCTACTGTATTTGACATGTTTCATCCCCTCATTTCCTCACAATTTCCTAAACTCTAGTGCATTTTTCTCAATACTTAATACACTACCCCTATCTAGTGGATTGGAGATAAATGGAGATTTGAAGGATTAGGTGAAGGTTTGAGTTTCACCCAATCCCTATCGGGATTATCCCACCAATCCCCTTAAAAACTCTAGTGCCAAACAAGGCCTGAGGATTTATTTTCCTACACGTTTTATGTATCGTAAGAAAGAGCCGCGGGGTTTCTCCAAAGTGCTTGAAGGTGCAACTCTATATTTTCTAAAATATACTATGCACTTTCTGGACGAAACGACCTCTGAACCCATGCGAATCCTAGCGTGCGGGTGTATTCGCCTATTCAGTGGAGAAGGGAAAGGAATCCCGAGAGTGGCGTATATAGAGGGCGGGCTGCAGGGAGCCTGTTAAAAGAAAACAAATCATTGTATTTAAGAGTTTCAAAAAATAAAAATATTACAAATGCATACACCTGTTGCTCAAGTACGTGTAAGGTTTCATTAACTAATGTGATTATTTGCATGCTAAACTAAAATGACAAATATTTGGTCCAAATACAATAAAGAGAAAGCCCATTTTAGTCTATGCATGTCTTTTTTGTGTGCATCACATATGAACATATATGATGCTAAAAAGAAACATATGAACATATATGTTCATGCCTCTCAAAAAGAAAATGAACATATGAACATATATGTTCATGAAATTTTGTACACGTATACTACAAATAAATGCTTATGCGTATACTTTTTCAGATTTTTTTAGGTGTGGAAATACTAGTAATTTCCTGAAGACAAAAGGGCTCCTGGAGCTCGGCCTCCATATGCACTTTTCAAAAGAATCTCATACTACCCCCTTGCTGGCGCGTTTGCACGGGCGCACAAGCCAGTAAACATTCGTTGGCTAGTCACCTCTTTATATTTAGTGCCCTCACAAGTAGACAAATAACAAGAAAGATAACCACAAGGTTTCGTTAATCAAAAAGTATTTGGCACTTGCAAAACAAAAACATACCAAATATTTGTGATCATGGAGCACCGTGACATTTCTAATAAGTATTCCAAACGCGCAAATTGGCTCCCAAGCCTGGTAGCTCAAGTAGAGATATACAGTTTTATTTTTTTAACTAAAAGAAAACTCAAATAGATATGAGATAATCTACCAAGCACATAAGCACTCTTCCTCTCCTCTTTAAGAATCCTGAATTCTCTCCATATATGATAAATACAATTGGTATAGAATGTCACTAAATTGAAGCTACGCTGAACTAAATCCAATCTAGTTTAAGTCCATAAGCAATAGGGATATACGCAAATGTATTAGTAATGTCCCATTATTTCAGACATGCTCAAACTATCAGAGGTAGAGGCATATACAAAGAAACCTCACTTTTTACCGAAAGAACCATCAAAGGAGTCAATGGACCAAACTATTGCTGTTTCCACTCACTTTATGCATTCTTTGACTGACAAACAATAACGGAAACTACCCCATTCAAGATACTTATGTAATAAATGTATGACAGGCATTAAATATTATTTTGCCGCTGGATACCATTCCTATTAAACAGGAACTACAGTTCAAAAGATGGATTCACCTACGCCTCTATGGGTAGGAGCTGATAAAAAGGTAAACATCTTGCTCTCAAGAGATGCACTTCAGTTTCAAAAAGAATATTACAGCAAATTAAATATGGGGAAGAAATATTCGGGATAGAGAAGCGGTTTACTTCTCTTTTTAGAGAAAATCCATGTACTTTTTTTACATGAATAATTCTATTTTACCCTAGGGTAGCAAACTGAGATTTCATACTTTAATTCTTTTAGTATTGCAAATGCAAGTTCTTAAGCAGTTCAAGGCTGTCACATACTAAAGTTTGTTTCAAGAAAACATTACCTTGTAAACACAGCCAAATCCACCATTTCCAAGCAAGTTCCGCAATGATAAATTATCTATAGCAGCCAATATCTGAGAGAAACTAATATAGGGTAGCTCTGCTCCTTTTCCAACACCTATGAGATTGACTAGTTCCTCCATATTCATGGCTTGGCCTGATCCATAGAGAAACCCCAACCTTGTCATTGATTACAAGGCAGGGCATGCTTGTTTCATAGAGTAAAATCTCAACTTTCAAACTGCTTCTATGGGATAGCTAGCATTCACAAAAATATGAAAGAAGCAGAACAATAAACAAAAGCTTCCTTGACCCGTCCAAAAGAAAGTGTGCATACCCAACGGAGTTAAGATGGAATATGCTGTGCAATTTGTAACACCTAGTTATAAACTTGAAGTTGCCAAGTAAGATTTGAGTGCACATACATTCTTTCTGTTCTTCCTCGGATTTTGGGCAAGGAGAAGTCCCTGGATCTTCTAATTGAGTTATCTTGAGGGCCTTTGTTCTGAGTTTTACACAATAAAAAAATATATCAAAAAGACATACAAATAAAGGACATGAAGATTTGGGTGTCAAAATTTAATGACTTTTCGTTGGTATTATGGGTGGGACAGACAAGGTAGAAGTGTTGCTTAATGCCTACTGAAGTAGTACACAAATAACTAGCACCATAGTGATTATCTTTTAAAACAGAGTTTCGATAATATGCAAAGTTGGTGCATTAAGTTGATACAGAACAGTTACAATTCCGATCTTGGTTTTAGTTTGAAAAGGTGCATTGCTCAACGAGTTCTATTTCATCGTGTGACAAGAAATTGCTCGTGCATCCTTCATCCTATACCTTGAACAAAAGAGCTGGAAAATGAAGCAGGTGCACAATGGTTTGAGTACACAGCAAAGGGGAACCTATGAATGCGACTTGAATTCAGCATGAAACAAGATACAGTTGGTATTACCTATTGTAAGGTTCTGAATGATGTACTGCATGTAACTCTGTAGCGACCAGACCTCAAACAGTCTGATCTCTGTGCTCCGGTGTCATTCCTGGATCAGTGATGCTGACACCACACAATACTCGGACGATTTATAACAGAGTAGTAATCACACACTTATTACATCGAGTGTCTCAAAAGAGAACTTATTACAATAAATATGGCTTAAGGCCATCTAATAACGATAACAATGGAAGGCTTGGAAGATAAGTGAGTCCATCAACTCCAACGGCATCACTGAGTATAGAACCACGACCTAAAACTCCTTAATCGTCGTCTGAAAAGTCTGCAACATTAATGTTGCAGCCCGAAAACGGGTCAGCACATGAAATATGCTAGCAAGGTAACACATAGAGAGTAATGGAATGCAACAACTATACTATATGCATATTTGGCTGGTGGAAAGCTCTATGGTTACAGTTTTTGCGTAAAGCCAATTTTTCCCTACTTCAAAGGAATAAATTTATTTAACTATCATGTTAGTTGTTAAACATTGAGAATGGTTGACAGCATTCTCAATCCCAATTAAACATCATCTTTAAACAAACCCAACAAAATTAATTTAGAG
>NW_024117190.1:0-9806 GCF_003073215.2 Triticum urartu | reverse complement strand
GCGGGCGGCGCGGCCCCCGACGGCGGTCATGGGGCCGACCACCCCGGGGGCGGCGCGCAAGTGCGGAAGCGGCAACAGCTAGGGTTTAGGATCGACTTGCGATAGATACCATGTTAGAAGGGAGAGAGGGGGACTAATGAAATAGTTCGTGGTATTGCTTGAGCCTCGTGGGCATATATATAGGAATACAATGATCTACTTGGAGTACAAGACAAGTCAAAACAAATCCTAATCTATCTCATCTTTCCTAATAAACATTATACTCAACAATATAAACCATTCAGGTGCAAAATTGCACAACATATGGATAAACAAAGGAGACGCTGCATTTTGCGTTTATAATACTTGACATGGATTAATTGGTTTAGACAATACTCAACAGACAATTGTATTAATATACAATTTATGTGACACTTTTGTAGTAAATTCAGAAGTGATGGGCACCGCTAGGCATCAGAATACTGATTTTCTTCTATCTTCTATCGACCGAACACGTCATAGGCCGTTTGATGGGAAGTCTAATCCGACCAAAGTGATCGTCGAGCATACTTCCTCCGATCCAAAATAAGTGTCACGGTTTTAAACTAAGGTTAATTTAATTTAGTTCAAAACCGTGACATTTATTATAGATTGGAGGGAGTACTAGTGCGAGTTTTACTGATTTGCTTGGTTAATTGATTATTTTTAGAAATCAACATCCAAAATTTTAATTTTTTAGCTCAAATTTTGTCTAACACAGCGGTTCTATCAGATATATGAATGAAAATCCACCGCCACGAAGATGTAGTCAACACTCATAAAAGGCAGCTATGGAAAATGTGTCTTGCACTACTACATCCGACCTTTTTTTTAAACATCTGTCCTGGTTTATTAGTCTTTGTAGTTTAAATTAAACTTTGAGTGTTTTTTAACTATTAAAAAATAAATTATACAAAAAATAGTATCACCGGAAACCTTTTTCAAATATGAGTCTAACAATATAAGTTTTGTGACATATAACTTATAATTTGTAAATCAAATCTATGATCAAAGTTAGACTAGCCACAATGAAGAGTAACATACACTAGTAACATACACATATTCCTAGACTATGTTACTACATTTATAATGGATAGTAACATAAATGTAGTGTCATGTAAAAGTTTATTTATTAGGTTATAGACTCATATTGCATTGGGACATGTGATGTTACAGTAACTAGCTAAGTTACTATAACTACCTCTCTCCTTATTAACTTATTGCCACATAAGCAAATTTGCTTAGTTGGACTCGATGTTACTACTCAAGTTACTCCCACTATGGCTAGTCTTAGGCATTGAACATATAAAGGATGAGGGACTACGCCAAACTAGCGGCCGTGGCCACGTCTCCTTTTATCGCGTTACTGTAGCGACGAGGGAAGGGATAAGGTCCCGAGCGCCATGTCCAGCATCCTCTCCTCTCCCTTTCCCCTTGCTCGCTTCCTCCTCCCGAGCCTCGACACCGCCGCACGCTCCGAAGGATGAGGGATCTGGAGAAGGGGAGCAGCCGCCAGCCGATTCCGGCCCGCTCCGCCGACCCCGGCGGCCATCCAGCACCTTCCCGTGCTCTCCTATCGTCTTGGCCCCCCGGATGCTGGTTCTGCGCCTCCACTGGCTCGCCGTCAACCTTCCCTAGCTGCTCTGCTCGACCTCGTCATCGTCGTCGGTGCTCAATAGGGGAAGCACGAGCAGCAGATGCAGTTGAGCATCCACCCGGTCGCATCTCGGCTTCAACATAGGAGAGGAGCCATGGAGGGCGTTGGCGGCGCTCGATTCGATGTAGCGCCATGGATCAGTCCCTTGGGAGGGAGATGAGGGAGGGAGGGGGAGGGAGGGAAACGATGAGATGGAGGTGCGTCGTCGATCAGTCCCTTGAGAGGGAGGGAGGGAAAGGAACGATGAGATGGAGGTGCCTCGTCCGACATCGGCCTGCGCTGGTGAGGTGTATTTTACCATGGGATTAGTGAGATGTATTTATGCTTACCCCTTTTTAGTGTTTGGTCAAGCCAATGGACAGCGAGCATTTATGTACCATTGAAGCGATAAAGTTGTTAATTATCCCCCTGTATTCCTCAGTTAGATCTCTAATAAATTAAGAAATTGTTATTTGTCAGTAGGTTCAGTATATCATCGTCTGCTTAGACAAAATATATCATGGTCAAAGCATGTGAAATATTAGTTTTCGGTGAAAAGATGAAGGTTTCACATATATTAATGCTTTCACCTCACTTGTCATGCTGTTATGAACATCTTTTTCGTGCAAATGATAAGAGAGGGCCTACGAGTTTGTCAAGTTTGCCTTGTATGTTGAATATAATTTTCTTAGATTGCTACTGCAGTTGTATGATTGTGATCCCAGTAGGTCAATACTGCATTTGTGTTGTTGAACTGAGATTCGCCAATGTTGTTTCATGTTTGAAGTCTGTTTGCATGTATATTGTGGAGGTTTTTGCTGATCTGAATTATGAAAATTTCTTTGTTAACATCTTGGCACTGTACAATTTATTCTTTGTTAACTAAATAGCCTCAGAGAGAAATGAGAGAAATTGTACAGTGCCATTGGCATTTTGTTGAGATTTTCGCTAAGGTGCTCCTCTCTATGTCCGTGTTAATTTCACCACCACTCACATTTACATTTGGTAATATATGAGTTTCCTAAACATTGTGTACAGATACGAGGATGAAGATTGGGATTGTGTATTTTGGATGCAATATCCCACGGATATGGCTTACCTTCCAGAGTGATACAGTTGGTCACAATAAAATATGAACCATGTCAAAGGATGAGGTAGTATGCAGATTTACCTAGAGCTTGAGTAGATACACATTATTTAGTTCATATTTTATTCCAGTGGTTTTACTTTCACATCACAGGCTTGTTTATATTAAATCACAAGAAATCCATGAGCTTGCTTGGTTACTCTGGAGAAGGGCATTCTTTCAAGGAGTTGTAAATTTTTTGTATACGCTCTTTGTTGGGCACTTTTTTCAGTATGTACAAGATTTCTTAAGAATGAGTGAAAAAATCGACCATCTGGTGGATTCGCTTGTTGTGTACTTCTTTTTTAGAACACTATTCCTTTTTGTGTACTGATTGAATGATCTGTTCACACAATGCAGGTACTCAGACAGAGTGAAAGCAGAGACCGAAAGTTTACGATTTAGATGATTTGGAGGTGCCATGTCAATTTCCTTACCTCCATATCAAAACGGATCAGATGATTTATTGCTTAAGGGCATGCTCTTATTCTCTGAGATGGATGATGATGAGCGATTGAGCGGTGCAACTGAAAATTCAGAGCTGGGCTTTACACACTTCAGTGGGTAAGTGAAGTTCCAGTTTTTCTTCTTTCCCCTGTTACTGCTCTGTTGTACAGAGAGCAGTGAGTTTTTATTAGTTGGATGTTATATTGGAATGCAGGAGTAGCATGGCAACACCAAGGTAGAGACCTGAAGAGAAGCAAAGGAGCGGATCAAGGAAACTAGAGCCGCACTGTCGTGATGTGGGTCGCGTCGTCTTCGTCCATCTCCATGGAGGTATATATGCATATGTTAGGTAGGAAAGGAGACCGTCTCCATGGAACTCTGACTGATGTGTAATGGCTTCATAGAACCTGGCCGACCAAACTGAACATTCACTCATTGTTTTCACCTGGGATACACCATCAGTATCAACACCGGTAAAAAGAATCCAATCAAAACATGATGTTTTTCCCTTGGCTATATGTTTATTTGAAGGAAACATTTCAATTCTCAGTGATCTATCTTTATGCTCCTTATTGCCATTTTTCCTAATGCGTCTATAGAAGTGATTTATCAGGTGTTTTGGTATATATATTATCTTATAAGGGAATGCCAACGTTTTTTGGATTGTGAATTCTCTTGTCAGAATCGGTTGTTTTTTTCCCTTGTGTTCATTTATTTCTCAGATTGCAGAACTGACGAGTGTAGACTAAGTTGATGATCTACATGTGTTGTTCCTCTCCCCTGATGTGTAGTGCAACTATAAATAGGGAGAGAATTGCGTGAGGAGAGCTCTCTTGCTACTGTTCTGAGCTCACTCTTTGACTAATCTAAATGCTCTCTCTGCTCACTGATCGATCAAGGAAGGCACTGAAATATCAGCAAGGACCAGCACAAAAAGAAGGGAGAATAAATGGGACCAATTAAGTTACTTGTGTTTAAGATTGCACTACTTTTCACTTTGGAGTCACACTGGTGAATGGGGCGTCGCATGATCTATGCTGGAGGTGTTCACATATAACAAGTTCACTATTTGTTCCATTGGCCAGTTGTATAATCTGTGGACATATTTAAGTTGAACTATGCTCCTTTCTTGGTATCTGGAGACAAGATACTGGCAGTTTTTACGTTACCAGACTGTTTATTAGTTATCTGTAGTTTTGTAACACTCTCCATTGTCAATGACAGTTCAGATTCTTCAGGAAGAATGGGTCTTGTATTTATATTATTCGATTGTGCAATAATCGATAGATAACAAAAGATAGATACTTAAGAAGTTTACAGATTTGAGTATGGTTTCACCCCGGTGAGTGTGGTATTGAATCATAACTCTAATTGTGGTTTAGTTTATTCTAGGTTATCAGTACATAGTATGAACACTTACAGAGTTAAAATGGTAAAGTAGCAAAACAGTATTTTGTATTTGGTTTATACTCCATACTTCATAGCTTTATCATACCCAGTTGCTCCCTTCGTCATATATTTTTTCATGGGGCCAAATAATTTGGTAGCCGAGCAATGAGCAATATTTGCCTCTGTTTTGTATTTGCCTCTGTTTTTTCACTAATATAATCACATAAGCCACGACGCATGTTTCTGCCATGATTTCCTCCGGTTGGATTTCGTGGATTTAGGTGCTGAAAAATTATGGGACGTGGATGCAGGATTAAGGACATGTACCTGCACTACAACGAGAGATCTGGGCTGCTTCTTTGTGGCTTCCAAACTTGAAATGTTTGTTTGCAAGTTAGTTTAGTTTTTTGTTGTGGATTCACAACTTCTCACATGTACCCTCCTCTTAGACCTTTAGATTCCAAAGAAACTAAATGAAGATATGGTGGTATGGTCTCAATAGTATAACTTAAAGCCTTCCATGCTTTATATTTTCTCTGAAATTTGCTCTTTATGTTAGATCCGATGAGAAAAGGCGTCTTCCAAGCAGAGGATGCAGGATTGTTGGCCACATTTGGTTTTCGACTTGGGTGTCTAAATATTCTCACAATTGTTGGCTCCCTCTTGCCCCTTGCGCTATTGGCGCAACGAGTCATCTAGTACAATATAAAGGGAACTAAGGCCCTCCACTATGTAGGCCAAAAGTGGTGCCAAATACACTTTTGGTTCATTTGGCACCGATGCCCTCCATTGCCCAGCCGGTGCCATAATATTTTTCCAGGGAACCGGAGCAAGTTGGTGCACCGATGCCCACTTCTAGCATTGCAATAAAATATGTTAAACTGTGAAGGATCAACGGGATGAGACAGAGGAGGACTAGAGAACTCGTAGAAATTGCAATAATATTTTTATGTATACATGTGGTCCCACTTTTTTATGGGCTGCAAAGGCATATAATGTAACCGGTGCCATAGAAATTTCTTAGAGCATCGATGCCCAATCTGTAATATTTTAATGTACCGGGCACCGATCATATAGTGGAAGGCCTAATAAACCCATAAAAAGCCATAGAGAGGTAGTATTTTGCTTGAAGTAATGGAAGAGTACAAGGAAATGGATAGTTGAGGAAGTAGCCCTACTCCCGTGCCCGCGCCATCAATTTCGTGCAGTTTTTTCCTTGACTTGATGTAATCGTTTTGTCTCGAGTCTCGACGACGGGGATGGACCTCTGTGCTGCGTTAAATGCTTTGTTTTCGTTCCAAAAAATCTCCTCCTTCTTCTTCTTCCTCTTCTTCTTCCCCTGACGTATAAATCCCTCTCCGCCACACACACCGACACAGCACACAGCCACACACGCGCGTAGCATTGCGGGCTTTGCACAAGCCCGGAGCCGGAGGCAAGGGTGGACGCTGCCGCGCGTCCTGACCTCCCCCCGTACGTACGCCCATCTTCTTCCCCTCTCTGCTCCGCTGTGTGGCTCGCTTCCTTCTTGGGTTGGATTTCTGATCTGGAAACTGTTCTCCGTCAACACCCCTTCTCTTCCTGTCGTTGCTAATCCGCATCCGAGAAATCCCGGGGAACGGGGCGGGGGACCTGGCCGTGAGATAATAAGATCGGGGGCCGGAATCGCTCGCCCTTGATGTGGCGAATAGATTCTTGGCTCAGCTGAGAAGCCAAGACCTCGCAGAAAGAAAGAAAAGCCAAGAGAAAAAGAAAAATCTTGGGGGTTACTGTTACTACCATGACTCATTGCCTGTGTGATCTTAGCGCGGTTGCCCCCCAGAACCTTGGTCAGGGCGCGACGCGGAGGACGGAAGCTGATGGTTTCTTGTCTCCATTCCTTTTGTTATTTGTTTGTGTGCAGCCAACCGGAGATCGTGTGGCAGATCCCCCCTAAACGAACGCGCTGTTTTGTGGTGTTTGCCCTTTTGCTCTGTTCGTCGGAAACTTAGGGTGCCTCATCTTAGGAGCTTCTTGCACTTCTAGTACTAGTAGTAGTACCCATTCTGCAGTATACTAGCAGTAGTCAGTACCAGTAGCACGGCTTTTGCAGTAATTAGTGTCAAACCGATTCTGCAGTAATTAATGCCTAGCCCACTAATTGGGATACATAGGCATATGGGGGGCATGGCTGTGCAAAGACGCTTATATGAGCTCATACTACACACGTGTTGAATCACTTGTCCTCAACTGAGATATTCTGTTGGTCCGGATCAGACTTTGGTGAGCAGAGCACCACTTTAGCTTTAGTGCCCTGGTATTCTCTAGCTATACTCTCATGATTCACGCGCAAGTGAAACACACTGCATTGCTTTAATCTGCTGACAAATGTGATCATAAGCAAGAACTGCCAAGACATTAGGGGAGAAAATTGTCTAAGATCATGCTAGGCGCCTTAAACTCTTGCTGCCTGTTGATTTTTCTAATGCGTCATGTTGTTGATGTGGCCATCTTAGTTATATTTGGTGGCCAGGTAGTACTAATTTAACAAGTGCATACTTGTGTGTAATTATGCGTCATTAAGAGTCCCTTTGGGGACATCCGATAAAAATATACTACGAGTCATGTCAAAATATCTAACTAGTTCTCTTCGAGGCAAAATAAGTCGAAGAATACTTGGGATATCTTGCAGTTCCATTAGAATAATAATGTATGGTTTGGTCTCTCATGTGTGTCATTACTGAACCAATTTCAGGCGAATAATCTGGTCTCATGGCGAAGCAACACTATGCAACCAGCAGCCTTGTGATAGGCTATGCCTTGTGCTCGAGCTTGCTGGCGATCATTAACAAGTATGCCGTCACAAAGTTCAATTACCCCGGCCTCCTGACAACGCTACAGTACTTGACATCTGCTGCTGGTGTTTGGGCCCTTGGAAAGCTAGGCTTTCTCTGCCATGACCCCTTCAACCTGGAGACTGCCAAGAAATTTGCACCGGCTGCTATTGTCTTCTACCTCGCCATATTTACAAACACAAACCTCCTTGTTCATGCCAATGTGGACACGTTCATAGTTTTCAGATCCTTGACTCCGCTTTTGGTTGCTATTGCTGACACAACCTTCCGGAAGCAACCATGCCCTTCCAAGCTCACATTTTCATCCCTTGTTATCATATTGGGAGGAGCGGTTGGCTATGTGATAACAGATTCTGCATTCAGCCTCACAGCATACTCTTGGGCGCTTGCCTATCTGGTGACAATAACAGCTGAGATGGTGTACATCAAGCATATTGTGACGAATCTGGGTCTAAACACATGGGGTTTTGTGCTGTATAACAACCTTCTTTCCTTGATGATATCCCCCATCTTTTGGTTTTTGACAGGGGAGCACAAGTCGGTCTTCTCAGCAGTCGAATCACGGGTTGAGGGTTGGTTCCAGCTCGATGCCTTTGTCGCGGTGGCATTGTCATGCTTGTTTGGGTTACTCATCAGCTTCTTTGGCTTTGCGGCTAGGAAAGCAATCTCAGCCACGGCATTCACGGTGACTGGGGTTGTGAACAAGTTCCTCACGGTGGCAATCAATGTGACGATCTGGGACAAGCACGCCAGTGCATTTGGTTTGGTTAGCCTGCTGTTCACTCTTGCTGGTGGAGTACTCTATCAGCAATCAGTTACTGCAAAAGGAAATATTGCATCAGCTCAGCATGAAACGGCATCGGAGGAACTTAAGGATGAAAGTGACAGTGCTGAGTATGATGAGGAGAAACAGAAGCTTATTTCATCTTGAGTGCCCAGTGCATGAAGAGTGCCATTCTTAGCTTTAGGTCGATAGGTTTGTCCTTTAATTTTGCTTAATAGGCCCTTTGCAACAGAACCATACAATAGGCAGTGCCAGTGTTAGTACACAATATTTCCTTTATAACTAGAAGGCCCTTTCTGTCTGTGTTACTCATTTCTACTGGAAGAAAACTAGATTAAATTACTGTTTTTATGGTAGGAGTGATGCCCGTTGTAAACTTGTAATACAATACCTATATGGATATCTCATATTATTCTTGATAATTATATATATTGGCCATTGGTGCCTTTTGTGGTAACAAAGTCCAGATGCTTTGGAGCAAGCAAGCATTGGGAGATGCAAATATTAAAGAGGCATATACATTATCCTCGGAACAAGCTGTGGTATACTTGCGGAAGTCGGGCAACGATGTTTCTTAACATGGTTTTGCCTGAACTCTTGATGGGAGGCGTAATCCAGGTAAGGCGAAGAGTCCAAGCTTACGACCATGTCCCCGGTGACGGAATCAATTGGTCTTTCGGATAGTCGTGCTTATGTTGTAACCTCGGTAGCATGGATCCCTTCACAGAGTTTATGGCATTCCTCGACAGAAAAGTAGCACTAGGTCACCCTTGAGGGTTAGAGAGTTCATTCAAATGGAAGAGATGTACTTCCTCCGTTTCAAAATAATTGAAGTTTTAGGATTGTCCTATCCTAAGTCAAACTTCATTAAAGTTTTACCAAGTCTATATAAAATTTATCAGCATCTACAAAATAAAATTTACTTCATTAGATTCATTTATGAAATGAATTTTCATATTATATATATTTGATATTGTAGGTCTTTGCGGATTTTTCAATAGACTTGGTCAAACTTAAAAAAAGTTTGACTAAGAAAAATCGTAGAACTTCAATTATTTTGGAACGGAGGGAGTATTAAAGTACATGTACCCATAGGGTGTTCTTAAACAGGCTCAAGGCCATGCACAAATCACCCATAACTGAAGGCATTTAGTCTAATCTGTTCTGTACACTTGGTCCATGAGAGGGAGGGGTTACTTTGTCCATGGTGCATGGTGGACTGTAGCTAGGTGTCTCTCTCTTCCCCCTAGTAGGCTTGACTGACTTGAAGCATTAACTTTCTCTTTTATACTTGCATTTCTTTCTCCTCTCATCCTTGGCATGTGACAATCAGACAATGTTGCCAATATGCAGAGAGCTTGTGAGTGGAAAAATAAATCTTGAGTAGATTATGAGGAACAGCATATTGTTTCCAATAGTGATTCAGCTTCCTCCCCTGTCTTTTTTTCGTCGAATGCAGCAGCAGCATGACTGGATAGAGAAAGCATGTATATTCTTTTATTTTCTATACAGTACACAGGGTAATATCCCAGAAAACGTCAGCGCTTGATGTATACATCAGCTACTGCCTCC
>NW_024117189.1:0-6598 GCF_003073215.2 Triticum urartu | reverse complement strand
CAGGGGGGGTGCCGGCGCCAGTGGCTAAGGCGGCTGAGATCCTGGTTGCTCGTAGTCTGGGGATCGTTAAGGACGGAGAAGACATCACGGCCAAGGCCCTGGATGCATTTGCTGAGCGTTTCAAGGAGCAGCTGCCGCTGGAGGTGATATCTGCCATGCGAGACTTGTTCAGGTTAGATGATGTGCAGGCAATGGGTGTGGAGGACGCCCTCATCCAGCACGGAGGGGAGGGTGCTATGGACATGGAGAGGATGGAGGATGCCGCTGCTGCTCTGCAGGCCTCCACCTGAGCAAGTTGATGTCTCTGGGTTGAAATGTTCTCTATGTTAGCTAAATCCTGGTCCATGTGTGTTGGTCCGTGTAAGTGTGGTTGGGTTGCATGGCACAAGCATAACCATAGCTGGGTTGTGTGTGGCATGTGGCCAAGCTCAGAAGTGTACTCCATGTTGCCATGTTAGTGCAACCTATCAATGTTATGTGTTGGAATGTCCGGGGCCTCAACTGTCCGGATAGACGAGCTACTGTCAGCGCCACCATCGCTGCTTCTTCTTGCCATATTGTGTGTCTACAGGAAACAAAGCTTCACAATGTCGACATCTTCACAGCTTCCTTCTTAGGAGGGAGCAGACTCTGCAGTTTTGCGCAAAGGCCGACGGACGGCACTCGTGGAGGCATTTTGCTGCTCTGGGACGATCACCTTGTGGAAATGTTCAACATCACAGCTACCACCTTCTGCCTGTCCGCCATGGTCCGTTTTCGTGACTCCGATGTGCAATACAAGCTCACCACCGTGTACGGCCCCGCGGATTCTTCTCGCAAAGATGCCTTCTTCGCGGAGCTTATCAGCCAAAAACCGCCCAATGGCATGCCATGGCTTGCGGCTGGGGATTTCAACCAAATTTATCGTGCAAGAGACAAAAATAAAAGGCATGTCAATCGAAGTAGAATTAATCGGTTTCGAGCGACACTGCAAAGTTGTGAGCTTAAAGAGATACACCTGCAAAATAGGAGGTTCACTTGGAGCAACGAGAGGGAAAACCCGACTATGTGCAAACTGGACTTGTTTTTTTGCAATGCCGAGTGGGACACCACTTTCAGCACTCATCTGCTTCACGCCCTCTCGTCCTCTCTATCCGATCACTGCCCGCTTCTCCTCGCGGATGACAAGGGGCCTCGGAGGCCTAGAACCTTCAAGTTTGAAATTTTTTGGATTGCTATGCCCGGCTTTATGGAGGTGGTCAAAAAGGCTTGGATTGAGCCGCTCGAGCATGTTGAGCCATATCAAGTCCTGTTCCATAAGCTCAAGAAGGTGGCTCTCCGCCTTTCCGAATGGAGTAGGGGCCTTTTCTCCAAGGCAAAGGTTCACCTACACGCTGCACTATTCGTGATCCTACGCCTCGACATCGCTCAAGAGACCCGACAACTCTCCCCCGAGGAGAGTGACCTTAGGGCGAGGCTTAAAAGGAGGGTCATTAGCTTGGCCGTGCTTGAGAAAGCTCGGAAAAAGCAAAGTGCGAGAATTGCTAACCTCAAGGAGGGTGATGCCAACACCAAGTTCTTCCATTGCCGGATTAATGCTAGAAGGAGGAAAAATCACATTCATAGGCTAAAACATGACCAAGGGTGGATCATCGAGCATGACGCTAAGGAGAAGCTCATTCTGGACCACTTTTCTGAAGTGATGAAAAAAGGAAACACGTGCAATAAGGATCTAAACTGGGAGGAGCTCAACTTAGAGGTACATGACTTGCACGGCCTCGACTCACCCATCACCGTTGAGGAGGTACGTGAGGCAATCAATGACATGCCAAGTGACAAGGCGCCCGGCCCAGACGGCTTCACTGGAGCTTTTTTAAAGAAGTGTTGGGACGTCATTAAGTTCGACATGATGAGGGTGATACACCAGTTTGACTCCCTTCACACATCTAGTCTCCATTGGCTCAACTCCGCAAATATAGTGTTGTTGCCCAAGAAAGAGTGCGCGGAGGGGATTGCGGACTACAGGCCCATTAGTCTCATTCATGCCGTCGCCAAGATTATCGCAAAAATTCTTTCCATCCATCTCGCCCCGCGCATGAACAGCTTGGTCTCTAACGCCCAAAGTGCATTCATCAAGAGCAAAAGCATCCACGATAACTTCATGTGTGTCCAGAACTTGGCCCGTAGGCTACACAAATGCAAGACTCCGTCTCTCCTGTTCAAGCTAGATATACGCAAAGCCTTCGACTCGGTCAGATGGGAATACATCCTCGACCTCCTTCGGCGGAGGGGGTTTCCCCCCAAGTTTCGGGATTGGATTGCGGCTCTTCTTTGCACATCATCTTCTAGGATTCTGTTAAACGGGGTGGCTGGCAACCCCATCAAGCACGGTAGGGGCCTTCGGCAGGGGGACCCCCTATCCCCGCTCCTTTTTGTCATTGCAATTGACACACTCCAACAACTACTGGAGCTGGCAACCCGAAAAGGACTACTCCACAAAATTCATGGGAGAGGGATCATGGTGCGAACTTCACTCTATGCAGATGATGCGGTTGTTTTCATGGCTCCAATCAAAAAAGATATTGACAACCTCTCGGCCATTTTGCGCGGATTTGGGGAGGTCACCGGACTATGCACCAATTTTCACAAGAGCTCGGTTGTGCCCATTCGATGCAATCACCTAAACCTGGAGCACATTCTGCAAGGATTGCCAGCTAACAGGGCGTCCTTCCCCATAAGATACTTGGGTCTTCCATTGTCCGTCTGGCAGCTTAAGAAGGTGGATTTGCAATTTCTTGAGGACAAAATTGCGGCCAAGTTGGTGACATACGAGGGGCAAAACATCACCACCATTGGACGAACGACCCTTGTTAAGTCTGTCGCCACCTCGCAAGCAGTCTATTTCATCACATCTTTGGTCATACCGCCGGGCATTCTTCACAATATCAACAAACTGGAGCGAGAGCAAGAAAGTGGACCGCATCTTTTCTTCAAGTGTCGCTTCACTATTGGGCTATGGAACTTGGTCATTGCAAAATTTGGACTTCATCATATGGGCCTCCTCAAGGAAGAATTGGAAGGTGCGGGAGGCCCTACAAAATAATGCATGGATCCTCAAGATCAACACCTCCACGGTTGTCTCCGCTGAGCACATCCGACAATTCTTCACACTATGGACACTTGTGAATGATGTACATCTGGATGCACTCTCTGAAGATACTATTGTGTGGAAGCATACGACAAGCGGGCACTACACTGCAGCCTCCGCCTACAAGGCCCAATTCCTTGGCTTGGTTCTCTCTCCCATGGACCAAATGGTTTGGAAAACTTGGGCGCCACCAAAGGCTAAATTCTTCGCTTGGTTGGCTATCCAAGACAGAATTTGGACTGCAGATAGACTAAAAAAACGTGGATGGCCAAATTGTGGTCTTTGCACCCTTTGCAAGCGAGAGCAAGAAAGTGGACCGCACCTTTTCTTCAAGTGCCGCTTCACTATTAGGCTATGGAACTTGGTCATTGCAAAATTTGGGCTTCATCATATGGACACCTCTATGTGGCATCTTGAGAGTTCGGTCAAGGAATGGTGGACAAATAGGACCGGTGCCGGAGTCCCCAACAGGAAGGCCATGGCCTCTCTAACCATGCTCGTGTCATGGACCATTTGGAACGAGCGGAATGCCCGTGTTTTCCGGAACAGGAGTGCTCCGCCACCAATCTTGCTAAACAACATCATCTGCGAGGCAAACCTTTGGATCACCGCCGGAGCAGAAATATTAGGGAACATTATTTTGTGTGAGTAATCTTCCATGCCGTCTAAAAGTGTGCCCTTGTAACAAACTCTATCCTCTTCTTATTTAATAGATGAGGCAAATCTTTTGCCTCCGTTTCGGAAAAAAAAGAAGCATACCCAAGCTCAAGGCTTGATCTTGTAGCTCAAAACAGTGTCCCAGATCATCTGCACCGCAGAGTCCAGCATCCCCTTCAGAGTGTCCACCTCTTCATTCCCATCCTGGTAAATGCTTAAGGAGACAGAATCATTGTGCTGTTCAATCCACAGTCGGTTAGAAAACACAAAGCACTCATATGTTGGTAGGAGAACAGAATATTAGGTGTGCACATGACATGGTAATTCCAATTGAGAGTAGCCAAATGTCAGCACTAAAACAGGATATTAGGTGTGCGCATTACATGCGTATGAAATAGCCACAAGAGGGTTGTTGTTTGGACATTAGGTCAAGCAAAGCCAGTATAAAATGCAGGTAAGTCACACATGCAACGGGAAATACCCTTCAGTTCCTGGGTGTATATACACCTTATATGAGATTATTTTTTAATAATTACAAAAAAGTCAAAAGTTTAGAAGTTTTTTTGGAATAAACTTGACATTCTTTTGCACTAGTATATAAATTTCTGAGAACAAAAACTCAGCATTGACTTCATGGCAAGAAAACAAAAATTATTTGCTATTATAGGTCACTGTTCACACTATTCTTGCCGAAACTTTTATTTTTTCTGAAAAGAAGTCAAAAGGTTTTTATCTTTTTATGGATTTTTTCTTACAAGCAATGGAAGGTCAACTTTAATTCAAAAATATTTTCAGAATTTTTTCACTTATTTAATTACTAATATGTTTTTCCATATAGGGTGTATATACACCCATAGACCAAAAGTTCCCCTACCACATGCAACCAAATAATTTGCTCAGGAACATCACAAATAAAAAAAATGATATTATCTTATGAAAACACGTCAAAAAATATATTATCTTATGAATTGATTTATCGTGTAGTAACCTGCAGTCTCTCAGATATGCCAGTTAGTTTGAAGGTAACTTCATTGGAAATCTCTCCAGTGGAGCTCCGGTGGTCAAACCGGTCAGCACACCTGAGCTTCAACCTTAAGGTTTTATTCCTGAAAGCACTATAGCTTGTATGCCACACCCCAACTATGCTGAACCTCTCACCAATCGACTCATTCCCAAGTGGCCATTTAAGTCCCCCTTTGGCATCAGGATCAACAATAGCTGAAGACACTAAGCTCTTTATGGCATTTTCCACTTCAGGCTGCAAGTGATATCAGATGAGTCTGCAGAAGATAAGATCGTAACAGAAAGGCTCAAGGTAGTTCTAATATGAACTCACGTCTATGTTCTTCAGGATCCTTTTTGTACGCAACATCAGCCTTAAATCAAAATCTTTGGACAGGCAGGATATGTCCTCCACCAGCTGCCGTATCTGGTTCAATTCAACCTGCACGAGAAGTAACAGTGGAGACTAATGAGAAAGAAAACCATTGTTAGCTGGCGGCTTGTAATGAATAGTATATCTGAGCAATTTAGCACAAGCCACAGTATGTGGGCCACGTATTATAACCTAACCAACTGGCCCTATACATGGTATAAATGAAATTTTGCACATCTCCTCACCTATCTAAGGGAAAATGTTATGCCCAACAAAATCAGCAGTAGAATGAAAAGAAACAAGGCAAAAAAGAATAATAATCGCATCGACTATAGCCTACATCTGCCAGTGAAACAATCTCCATTCAACTCATTTCAAGCAAACATAGTTGCTTTTCCATAACAATGCTGTCACACTGAGTTTTATTGCTGCAGTTTTTTGAGTTAAAAAACATACTGAGTTCAGAGCTAATTGTCCAAGTTATAGACCACAGACAAGAGACACGGCTGCTTTAGAGAAAGAAGGAAACACCGCCCACTTGAGTGGCAATCAGAAGACCACATATAGTGGTACGCATATAGTGAATGATATCGTGTATACAAACTGATTCTATTTACGCATTCCTTCATCTGAATTGCCCAAAAATTTCCTTTGAACAAAGACAAGCATGATAATTGATGGCTAAAAAGTTAGCAGCATACATCGTCTCAATGAATACCAACTTATAAATTGAGACGACTTAATTGTCAGGCGTAAAAGAACAAAACTATGCACAATCCCAATATTTCATACTGTGTTAGCGCTAAACGTTAACTGTCACGCTGAGATCTGAAAACCAAAAGAAAGGACATAAATGTATACTATACAGACCTTGTGGATCACAAGCTTCCCATCCTCTTGCACGGTGCATTTGCAAGACATCGTCGTATCACTTCGCTGCTTGTCAAACACCTATCAGGTATTTACAGGCCCCAAAGTCAATTCACACTCATCTGAAAAATAACCAGGTATAACTCTCAAACTGTCGGGACGTCCGAACCTTGACATGGTAGTGCTTTTTTGATGAATCGAACTTCAGATCCGTCAGCTTCCCAATATACATCCCAATCTCATCCACACACTTGCCGGGCAAATTCGTATAGAACGATTTACGGACCTGGCTCCTCGATCCTTCTGCCCCTGCTTTTGCTGCGTCGCGGACAGAGTCCAGGGAGACGGGTCCGCCGCTAGGTCCGCTACACAACATCACCCAAAGAAAGCAGCTCTTTGCGCATTAATCACAATGTGATGTGACACGAAGCACAGGTTCAAGAAATGAAATGGTGGACGGACAAATGTAGGAGAAGACTCACGGTTGGAACAGGACCTTGCCCACCCTTGCCACGAGGCTCAGCTTTACCTCCTCGTCTTCCGTGGGCGCATCGCGCGCCGTCGCTCTC
>NW_024117188.1:0-6852 GCF_003073215.2 Triticum urartu | reverse complement strand
TGTGCCGGGCCCCCTGTCCTGTAGGCTCGACACCACGCGCTTCAGGCCCCCGCCCTCTTCGGCGCCGGCGGGCGTCCCCTGAACGTCCTGGAGCCTCTGGTTGTTGACTGAAACTTCCGATGAGCTCTCGGTGTCCTGCGCCACCATGATTTCTTCAGTGAGAGAAGCCTGCCTCGCATGTCCACCGCCGACGAGCCTGCCGGTGCTGTAGGGGGTCTCCGCTTGCACCAGCTTCCGCGGCGCCCGATTCGGGGACTCCATTTCTCCTCCTCCCTCCTCTCCTTGAATCAATCTCAAACCGTCTGACGATGATTGATCCAACTGGATTGAGTTATCAGATGAGTCTAGGTCACTGTGCCTGATTGCTCTATCTGCTATGAGGCCGCAGATAAAAGAACCTGCCAGGGGAAAAGCCAAGGGAATTATTATCTTGAGAAGGAGATTCTTGATCTCCTCTGCTTGCTTGCTTCCCATTTAGAAGGTTTCATCATTCCGGCAGTCTCCATGAAACAAAGCTCTTTAGTAGTAATATCTGGCTGGCCAGTGCCCCACCCCGTAAGCCCTGACTTGCTTTGCCTTCAGGGCTAAACTATGCCAAGTTTCTCCAGGTCTGTAACCCAAGAACAGCTGTTTGGGTAACATCTTTGATCAAGAGTTTCAAGACACGGAAAATCTTGCTTCTTCCGTGTGATTTGACGGCATTAAACACATTAACTGTTGGAGTTGGTAACCAATTGGGATTCATCATATCTTTGCCTTGCAAGGCAAGATTAGGATTACT
Organism: Triticum urartu; assembly: GCF_003073215.2. NCBI lineage: Eukaryota > Viridiplantae > Streptophyta > Magnoliopsida > Poales > Poaceae > Triticum > Triticum urartu. The sequence goes on along the minus strand of NW_024117188.1, from coordinate 6,071 downwards.
TTGTTTCTTGCTTGAGAGAGGAAAGGAAAGCACAACCTTAGCATGCACCAGATGCAAAGTCTTCCCCGTTTGTTTGAAGTGTACAAGATCGTCGCCTATGGGCATCGTGAGACCTTTCCTAGTAGTACATGTTAGTTGCTAGCTACCAGCATGCGTGTAGCAGCCTTCACTAATTGTGCCATGGGTGAAGTCTATGATGTCCAGATTGCTGTTTTGGGGTTGTTTGCGTATGCCCTCTTTTACAAGTATTCTATCTGTTTTCTATGTTGAAACTTCTCGTGCATTCAAACTATGTAATGGTATGTACAGTAAAGTACTAGTGAAGCAAAGCTACTTTTTCCTATTAGATGGCCTATTATGTAGTGTGATCTTTTTTTTCCACCTTTGACATACTAGGGGACAATAAAGCATGGAAGTTTATGTTCCTTTGCAGCTTTGCTCCTGTCAATGTTGAAATAATCAGTACTCCCTCTGTTCCAAAATGATTAAAGTTCTATAAACTTGGTCAAACATAAAGAAGTTTGACTTTGAAAAACACTAGAAGTTCAATTATTTAGAAACCGAAGGAGTACTAGTGAAGCAAAACCATTCTTTTCTGTTAGATGCTGTCAGGAGTCCAGAGCTTCAGAAATCTGATACTGACTATTTGTTGATTCCATCACTAAAATTGCCTGATTCACTAAGTTTCATATACAGTTCCAGTGTCGGATCCAAAGTCTGATTTTGTCGATTTGATCTACAAAATTGCCTGATCCACTTCATGGACCCTACTCCTAGAGAACTAGTGCTGTTTGAGGTTGTGGCCTTCACATTTCTTGTTCACTCAGTTGCTGCATTGCTGCTGGAACCTGAAAGCTTCCCATAAAACAGCTGGAATGGCTGTATGTAACTTTCCACATACAGTTGGAAAATATAAAGCAGTTGCAGAATAGATGATACATGAGCAAAAGTTGTGCACATGGTATTCAACAATGTACCAGTCTTAGAGCTTAACAAATTGGATTGAAAATCCCAACGCACTGCATTCACCAGTCAACTAAGGTGTACATCATTGCAATACAGCAATATTATCTCACAAACAGAACGATAAAAGTTTTACAACATCAGGGAGGATTGCCAAGGGCACCAAGAACTGCCAGGATTTTAGTCCGCTAAATCTAGACTTATATGCCTATGTCATGATAACAAAATAGATGCATCTGCTCAAAATTTCAGAGTCACGATGTTGCATAAATACCTCAAGTATCACGGACTGCAAACACCCTGACGCAGTGATCAGATCCACAAGAAGCCAGCTCAATTGCTGCTTTCTCATCAGCCGAGTCGGGTTTCTGCCACCGCAAACGCTGCACAGTTGACACATGACACAACAGAGGATCAAACCGGAGGATGCATGCAACGCTGAGGGGGGACGGATCTGAGCTACTGTCTGAAGCAGCTCTCCCCCCTGAAACACTCCAGAGCTCGATCAGCCCATTGTCCATGCCAACAGCAATAATGCCGGCATTACGAGCACGGTCACGGCCCGTCCAGGCCAATGCTGTGACACTCTCACGGAACTGAGGCAATGTGGCGAGCAGCTTGACAGAAGATGCATCTTGAACACACCATATCTTGACAGTTTTGTCCCTTGAACCAGTTGCAAATTCGTACCCAAATGGGTTCCACGAGCATGCCCATATGATTCTTTTGTGTGCTTCATGCTTTGTAACCAGGTGATGCTGTGCTCCTTCCTCTAAGAGTTACGTAAGTGGGATGACACCAACAATTGCAGACCATGAGCACTGGATCCAATACAACAAAAAAGGTATATGAAACTAAAAGATAAAAATCACTCACCAGTTTTCTTAATCGAAAAGACGGACAAGTGACGATCCCTTGATACACTCAGAAGATAAGCATTGTCAGAAGAAAATTCCATTTGTGTAACTGTCAGATTGTGAGACTGCAAGCGACCAACGGCTCTCCATGTTCCAACCTCCCAGAGCCAGATCTCAGCAACTGGTGCTGATTGAGCCTGCAAGAGAATCAAGTATCATTCAGAACTCCCTAGTAAATATAGACATTCTACTCCCTCCGGTCCTTTTTAGTTCGCATATAAGATTTGACTGAAGTCAAGCCTCGTAAAGTTTGACCAACTTTGTAGAAAACAGTGTCAACATTCATAATATGAAATCAATATCACTAGATGTGTCATGATTTAAAGTTTCATATTATATAACTTTAGCATGGCAGATGTTGATATTTTTTCATATAAACACGGTCAAACTTTGTGAAGTTTGACTCCAGAGAATTCTAATATGCAGAGTAAAAAGGACCGGAGGGAGTACATCAACTACCACCAGTAGTCATATGGAGACAAATAGTACTGTAATATGCATTCTTGCCACATGAGGATGCATAGATACAAAACTATTTGCGGCAGTGGCAAAACATTTAAGTGGTTCCCAGAAATAAATAAAGCCCCAGCAATACTATGTATCCATTCAAGTTTCTATGAAAATGGAAAAAAAAACATCTGTTTGCAGATTCACATTTGAGCACTTAGCTGAACCGTACATGCTCTAAACAAGAACAATCAAGTAACATAACTGTGGCCAGGTGAGGTAAATGATCATGGTGATGATGATGTCTGGCTGAACGCAACTGATACCAGGTATCATACAAAAATTTCAGTCACAACAAGAAAGCATGCAGTAATACCTTGCACGATGATGCAACGAGCTTCCCTGCATGATCACAGCAGATGGAAAAGAGTTCATTTCCATGCCCATAAAGTTTGTGAGATTCAGGCCATAAGGTATTCCATGCAAGCTGGTCCTCCACAGGAGGCTCAGTAAACACAGTTGGCACTGCATCAGGAATCGTCTCCATGGAATCTGGACCATCATTAGAAGCGCTGCTTGGGGATTCCTTTCCTACATAAAACCATCAATAAAAAGTATCAGTCAAATGAAAAAGAATAACTGAAAAAAAAGTAATTGCTACTAAAATTTGTTATGAAAAGCTAACAAGACACTATGCCCAATACGTGAGGGATTTTTACCATGTGTATATATAGGTTTCTGTGAAAGCCCAAGAGCAGACATATTTGCTCCAAGGACTTGCACATCGTCAAAATCCTCATTGTCAGGTTTCAACAAAGTTGCTTCCTGTAGGGTCCTCAGGAATGATAAAGTAGCTTCAAAGACTCTACAGACCTTTTCATCAGCACCACAAACAAACCGGTGGTTTCCTGTACCCTGAATGAATGCCACGCAGTTAATGTCATGCCCATGGATTTGGGGGCGAGCGATTTCGCGCCAACAAATCACATCTCCTGGGTCAACATGACTTCTCCAAGGGGCAAATATGCGTGCTGTCTGCATAATAAACATTGATGCAAAACAGGCTTAGCAAGTAAGTACGCAAAAATGATAATAACCAAAGATAAATGTTCCATAAGACTGCGCTGAAGCTGAAGTATAAGAACCTACCTGGTCATGGCTAACTGTTAGCAAATATTCACCAGATCTAGACCATGTTAAGTCAGATACGGGTGCAAAATGACCAGAAGGGACAATCTGGGGCTGCCAATTTTCAGAATCCAGTCCAACATCTCTCCACATATGAAAAAATCCACCATAGCCATGTGCAAGAATAGATTTACCATCAGGTTCCCAATGGCCACCATAAAATCCAAGTGCTGAGTGACTTAATTCACCAACTGTCACTGAATTTATCCAAAGGCCAGTATTTTTTTCAGGCCTCCATATCATCATCATCTTGTCCATTGATGCAGATAATATGCTCATTGGCTGATGAGCTTTACCGCCAAGTAGCAGTCTAGGAGGCTGCCACTCTACTGAATATACCCAATCTTCATGCCCAACAAGAAGAGACTCCAATGATACCTGGTAACTTGTATTACCTGCCACAAATAGAGGACCTTCAATGTAGGAGGCCATCCCAATATTATCCTTCCTTTGTTGCACATCTGAAGTCATCTTCCATATCCTAATAGTTTTGTCCTGAGACGAGCTAACGAGAAAAAGGCCGTGTTTCTCACTGCTCGTCATCACAGGTAAAGAGAAGTCTAAACTTCTAATCCAGTCAGAATGGCCCTTAAGTTCACAGGCTTTAATGAACTGCACATCATAAAATGCTGGTCAGTACAGGAAATGCGAGCAGGTATAGCAATGGAAATAATAAGAAATCTTACAAACCTTGCCTGACTGATCCCCACAATATATGTGGACCTTATGATCTAATCCTCCCATTGCTAAAATTAGGCAGCCTTCCTGTTCTGGCAACACCGCTAATGAAAGTGAAACCATTGGTTTTAAACCAACGGAAAGAGAATGCAAACAAGACACTTTGCAGGAGCCTGCAGAAGTGAAACCAAATAACTTAAATGGGATGGCAGCAAGCATTTGTAAAGCTTTAAGATCATACAAGTTAAAAGAATTGGACTATAAATTTTGCTTTAGAGATAAGCTAAAGATCAATGCGACTATTCAAGATATAATCACTAAGCTTAGGATCCGTGTACAAAGTATCAAAATGCTAGTCGATCATCTTACCACCAGCAGTCGGCTCAACCACCATTTCCCAAATAACCACCATACCATCTGAGGAGGTGGAAGCGAAAATTGTTACCCTATCCGACACCATCCTTCCAGCAAGACAGGTCACACCTTTCTTATGCATGGCTGGTAGTTGCAAAACATGAGACCACTGCAAAGCAGACAAACAGCAAAATCAATCAACTTGGGTCAACTTGATAAATAAACAGATAAACATATTCCAAGCAAGCAAATGAGAAGAAGAAGAAATCTAATGCCACGAAATTGCAGCAAAGGCTTCAAACAGAATTCAAACGACAACAAACACGTATATGGTGAAACAGAAGAAATTCACCTTGCCTATTCCAGAACCAATCTTCCACGCCATAATAGCACCATCAGAACTTCCGGACAACAGATAGTGTGTCTCCCTGCTTCGAACTGCAGAGGGGCAAATGAAACAAACCACCGGCCAACGGTTCAGTACTCGTTACAGGATCAGTCAAAAACACCTTTTGCTCGACTATCTCCTCTCAAGTCCCACCAATTATTCATTGAGACAATTGTTTCAGGTTGACACTCTAATTTTTACCTCAAAATGCAGCTCAGTGCATCAGCAACGGTACAAGACATGGTATTGTTTCGGACTGGTTACTCTAGCTAATCATTTCAGTTTTTCAGATGCAATATGAAGAGAATTAACAATTAAGAGAGACATAAAATAGGTGTAAAAAGGAGATAGCAGACCTTGGAGTACATCCTTCTTGGTCGGCAGCCACAGCGTGCAGTTCACCGCCGCCTTGTGCCCCGGGAGTGTCGTCACGATCTCCCCTCTCTGTTCCAGCACACACACGAACCGAGACCAATCGGATCAAGCAAAGAAAACAGCAGGATACCTAAAAACAGAAGGGTGGGAGGACCAGATCGACGGACCGAAGGGGAGAAAAGGGCGACGGCGTTCTGGGCGCCGAAGGCGACGAGACCACAGGCGCCCCACGAGACGTTGTTCACAACACGGTTGCACCCGGCGCCAATGAAGACCCTCTCCGCCTCCACTCCCCCGCCAGCTCCGGCGAGCTCCCCGGCCGCCGGCGGGCTCGGCGCGGGCACAGAGGAGACTCCCCTCCCCGCCTCCACTCCCCCGCCAGCTCCGGCGAGCTCCCCGGCCGCCGGCGGCATCGCGACGGCAAGCAGGCAGGCTCTAGCTTCTTTTCTCTCTCTTTGATTTTGGGGGAAAGCAGGCTCTAGGGTTCAGGGTTTGGTTACGGCCGGGTCCGACCGGCTCAGCCGCACGCTAAAAGCATTACTAGTAGCCCCTGAACCCTCAAACCCTTAAAAATAACCACTTTTTATGGGTTGCAACAAAAAAACGCAAAGACTAGAATCCCTAAACTTTCAAACCCAAAAAAAAAATAAGGGTCCAATCCTCAAACCTAATTTCAAACTGTAGAAATGAGGGTTGGAGGGGGGCGCTCGACCCCAGCCCGCACTCCCTTCCCCGTCGCACGGGAGGGAAGTTTTCCGTCC
>NW_024117187.1:0-10485 GCF_003073215.2 Triticum urartu | reverse complement strand
GGCCCCCGCGCACAATGGCCCCCCCGTCCGCCGCCATCGACGAAGATGCTCTGCCTCATCGCCTCCTCCTCGCCCTCGCCCTCGCCCTCTCTCCCGCCGCGCCCCTCCCGTCCCGCTGCTGACCGGCCCGGACCGGGGATCTCGGTGAGTCACTCGGGATCTTCATTTCTTTTCTTTTCTTTCGTTTCCGGCCTCCGTTCTGCCAGCCGGAGGTTCCCTGATGCGATGCCGCGCGCGCGCAGGGCGGCGGCAATGTGCGGCTGAGCGCGGTGCCCGCGCCGTCTTCGCTTCGCTGGTCGTGGCCGCGGAAGGTGAGCCCTCTCCCCTGTCTACCCAGATTTGCGACCCTGATCCCCTGTTGTCGCCGGGCAAACTGAATCTGATCCACGCTGGTTATTGGAAATACTGTAGTATATATACTACTAATAAACCTGAGGCTGGGATTCGTCCACCTGACGCCGTCCACTGAGGAACAAGTGGATGCGATTTCGATTGAATTTCTCTGCCTTTACGCGATCCGTACGCACAATATCCCCTCCTGCGGTATCTCAACCGTATTACTTTCTGCACAACCCAAATGCGTATAATCTTTGCTGAATCTATCAACCAATAATCTGTGATGAATATATCAACCAAATTAGTTGCTGCATTGTGACAAATATATTTAATTGATATAGGCAAATGTTCATGTGCTGTATCTCCATTACTTCTTTAGTTGTTGTAAATCTGCCGCTCGCTCTAACTGTCGTTCATTTTTGGAAGGCCAAGAGCAAGTTCTCTGTTCCCGTGTCTGCGCCAAGAGACTACACCATGGCAACAGCTGAAGATGGCTTCGGCGACCTTCCGATATACAATCTGGATCCCAAGTTCGCCGGCTTCAAGGACCACTTCAGTTACAGGATGAAAAAGTATCTTGAACAGAAACATTCGATCGAGAAATACGAGGGGGGCCTTGAAGAGTTCTCTAAAGGTCAGCTTTCGTTCATGCGTTCGAAACAATACTACTCGTTTCGTGGCGTCCGCAGCACAAAAGGGCATAATGTAACTCTGTTTTGTAGGCTACTTGAAGTTTGGGATCAACACAGAAAATGACGCAACTGTGTACCGGGAATGGGCCCCTGCAGCAAAGTAAGTTCTAATGATGTCACACAGCTGATTGTAATGGTCATTGGTTAACCTATGAAGTGCTGATGAAACTGTCTTAAGAGTTTGAGTATTTTCCATTTTTGTTTCCAGTGAAGATATCTTGTCTTTTCTGGTTGTGGCTAGTAAAGAGTAGATAGCTGTTTCAAGTTTTCATTCACGGCATGACCTCTGCTGTTAAGTTAAGCATGACAGGTAGATCATGATGTGCTAGAAAGAAAATATGAAATATGTTTTTCCCTTTTCTGATTGTGGTCATAGTTTGTTGGTATTCATTTCTTTTATGGCAATACTTGCTTCTAACTATCTTTAGCTGATTCAGGCATTTACTTGCAAGTCTTTGCTTTATGGATGTAGGGATGCACAACTTATTGGTGACTTCAACAACTGGAATGGCTCTGGGCACAGGATGACAAAGGATAATTTTGGTGTTTGGTCAATCAGGATTTCCCATGTCAATGGGAAACCTGCCATCCCCCATAATTCCAAGGTTAAATTTCGATTTCACCGTGGAGATGGACTATGGGTCGATCGGGTTCCTGCATGGATTCGTTATGCAACTTTTGATGCCTCTAAATTTGGAGCTCCATATGACGGTGTTCACTGGGATCCACCAACTGGTGAAAGGTCTACTTTTACTGGCTTGAGAGCAAGAAATCTAAGTAAAACCCACACAATTAACTTAAATTAATGTGGAGACATGATACTTTCATTGCTCGTTTTGCAGGTATGTGTTTAAGCATCCTCGGCCTCGAAAGCCTGACGCTCCACGTATTTACGAGGCTCATGTGGGGATGAGTGGTGAAAAGCCTGAAGTAAGCACATACAGAGAATTTGCAGACAATGTGTTACCGCGCATAAAGGCAAACAACTACAACACAGTTCAGCTGATGGCAATCATGGAACATTCATATTATGCTTCTTTTGGATACCATGTGACGAATTTCTTCGCAGTTAGCAGCAGATCAGGAACACCAGAGGACCTCAAATATCTTGTTGACAAGGCACATAGCTTAGGGTTGCGTGTTCTGATGGATGTTGTCCATAGCCATGCGAGCAGTAATATGACAGATGGTCTAAATGGCTATGATGTTGGACAAAACACACAGGAGTCCTATTTCCATACAGGAGAAAGGGGTTATCATAAACTGTGGGATAGTCGCCTGTTCAACTATGCCAATTGGGAGGTCTTACGGTATCTTCTTTCTAATCTGAGATATTGGATGGACGAATTCATGTTTGACGGCTTCCGATTTGATGGAGTAACATCCATGCTATATAATCACCATGGTATCAATATGTCATTCGCTGGAAATTACAAGGAATATTTTGGTTTGGATACCGATGTAGATGCAGTTGTTTACATGATGCTTGCGAACCATTTAATGCACAAAATCTTGCCAGAAGCAACTGTTGTTGCAGAAGATGTTTCAGGCATGCCAGTGCTTTGTCGGTCAGTTGATGAAGGTGGAGTAGGGTTTGACTATCGCCTTGCTATGGCTATTCCTGATAGATGGATTGACTACTTGAAGAACAAAGATGACCTTGAATGGTCAATGAGTGCAATAGCACATACTCTGACCAACAGGAGATATACGGAAAAGTGCATTGCATATGCTGAGAGCCACGATCAGGTATGTTTTCCCTCCTTTGTCGCTGTGCATGAGTATGTGTTCTTTTTTTATGGGGCTCTGGACTAAGAACATACAGTTCAAAGGTGAGACACTTTCTTTGCCTGGTAGACAAATTTGAGAATAAACACTTCGCTTGATGACTTTTAGTTACTTCACAAGTTCGAATTAGGTTAGTTATATTCTGATAACTAGTGATAGTACCCACTAACCAGCTATTATGAACTATGTAAGAATGTCCGAAGATCTGCAGTTATATATTGTTGACTTTGTGTTCGTCTATTGAAACAACTAAGCAGTTATTTTTCACGCAAATTTTCAGTCTATTGTTGGCGACAAGACCATGGCATTTCTCTTGATGGACAAGGAAATGTATACTGGCATGTCAGACTTGCAGCCTGCTTCACCTACAATTGATCGTGGAATTGCACTTCAAAAGGTTTGATTCGTTTTAAGTATTCCTGAATTTGATGTTCTAGTTCCAGGCGAGTATTGTAATGTTGGTTGTTACTCAGAGTTCTGCTTAGCCTTTGAAGACAATGTATTCCAGTCCCTTTTGGTACATTGGGCTTATTTTGTTACAAATATTTCAGATGATTCACTTCATCACCATGGCCCTTGGAGGTGATGGCTACTTGAATTTTATGGGTAATGAGGTAATATCTGGTTATCTGTCAAAACTTATTTCTGATCAATATGTTTCAGGATTCCTTAAAAAAAATCCTTTGGGCACGGTGAAAAGTTTAAACGTCTGTTTTCTAAGATAGCCAAGTACTCCCCAGCTATTTCCATGTTATCACATATGATTTAGCTGTGCCGGTAGTTAATCTTTATTCTAATCATTGTTGTTTTTTAGCGTGGCAGTCTATTGTTGGATCCTCTTATTCCAGTTACATATATGCCGACATCACACACTTATGAATATTCCCTGTTTAAAAGATTTTATTTTATACCGATGTTTCTCCGTAAATGATGCAAACATGATAGAGATGTTGGCATGTCTTTCTTAACCTACTCATGTTTTATATCTGTTTTCTAACTCGTACTGATGGTGCAATTTCCTTTTAGTTTGGCCACCCAGAATGGATTGACTTTCCAAGAGAAGGCAACAACTGGAGTTATGATAAATGCAGACGCCAGTGGAGCCTCTCAGACATTGATCACCTACGATACAAGGTAATGCCTATGTACATTCTTACAGTTTCTGGTCTGGTAGCTCTCTTGGGATCTTGACCTCACTTAGTTCCTTCATCTCTGACTGTAGCTTATTTACACTGTGTTCCAACTTCTGTGTTGGGATAAATTCTCCCTTCTAACATTTCATATTAAGCCTTTCAAACTAAACTAAATTGCTGATCTACTAGTTGTTGGTCAGTACGATGACCAAATCTTGCCTGTGTTAACCTACTAATTTTATTGATTCTTACACATTATTGATATGCAGTACATACATTATCCATATAGAAATTGACGTTGCATCCCAAATTTTATTTGAAGGCTGTGTTCTTTTGTTAACAGGAAGTTATTTTTCTCTGCATATGATAAATAATAATAGCCTTTCACGAATTTTCTCATATTCTATCCAGCTTTTCTGCATTCAAGCATTTTTTATTTCTCGCCTAACATATATAATTTGAGCAGTACATGAACGCATTTGATCAAGCAATGAATGCGCTCGACGACAAGTTTTCCTTCCTATCGTCATCAAAGCAGATTGTCAGCGACATGAATGAGGAAAAGAAGGTAGTTAACTATACAATGTTTAGTCAGGGCAGTTGTTGCATCATTTGATTCACTCCTACTCTTAAGAATAGCAACTCTGACTTGTGCGTTTTATGTTACCAAACAAGTTGAAACCGTATCTTTTTGATATGAACAATTGTTGTCTCAAAATGGCCTATGGACTCAATCCAACTTCCTTTCCAGATTATTGTATTTGAACGTGGAGATCTGGTCTTCGTCTTCAATTTTCATCCCAGTAAAACTTATGATGGGTAACTGATCTCTTGTGCAAGCTTTGCCTTTCAATATTTCTTCTGCTTATAATGTATAATGTGCTTAATCGTTTCCACTTTAAAAATACGCAGTTACAAAGTCGGATGTGATTTGCCTGGGAAGTACAAGGTAGCTCTGGACTCCGATGCTCTGATGTTTGGTGGACATGGAAGAGTAAGCAATGTTAATATTGTTCAAGATCTGTTTTGCACACCTATATTCTTCTATAGAAGGGGCCATCAAGGTTGCATCAGATAATCTTATTTGCAGTGTTGATCTGTGCTGCATCGCAGGTGGCCCATGACAACGATCACTTCACGTCACCTGAAGGAGTACCAGGAGTACCTGAAACAAACTTCAACAACCGCCCTAATTCATTCAAAGTCCTGTCTCCACCCCGCACTTGTGTGGTAATGCTAATTACTGAGAGGGTTTAGTAATAAATAATTAACAGCAACAAAAAACCGCAGCACAACCTCACAAAATGCTCTCTTGCCAGGCTTACTATCGCGTCGAGGAAAAAGCGGAAAAGCCTAAGGATGAAGGAGCTGCTTCTTGGGGCAAAGCTGCTCCTGGGTACATCGATGTTGAAGCCACTCGTGTCAAAGACGCAGCAGATGGTGATGCGACTTCTGGTTCCAAAAAGGCGTCTACAGGAGGTGACTCCAGCAAGAAGGGAATTAACTTTGTCTTCGGGTCACCTGACAAAGATAACAAATAAGCACCATATCAACGCTTGATCAGAACCGTGTACCGACGTCCTTGTAATATTCCTGCTATTGCTAGTAGTAGCAATACTGTCAAACTGTGCAGACTTGAGATTCTGGCTTGGACTTTGCTGAGGTTACCTACTATATAGAAAGATAAATAAGAGGTGATGGTGCGGGTCGAGTCCGGCTATATGTGCCAAATATGCGCCATCCCGAGTCCTCTGTCATAAAGGAAGTTTCGGGCTTTCAGCCCAGAATAAAAACAGTTGTCTGTTTGCAATTTCTTTTTGCCTTACATAGTTACATGATAATTGATGCATATTGCTATAAGCCTGGATTGTATCTTCTTTTGCTAATAACTGCAGGGCCAAGAAAGCCTAGATTGTACATATCTTTTTGTGCTAATAACTGCAGTGCTGGGGAAGCTTCAGTCCTTGTTTCCTTTCCTGAGACAAGGCGTCATGGTGGCACACAAAGGTAAGCCATCTTATCATGTCCCAAAATTCTCCGGTTGAAAGAAACCCATCACTAACTTGTTCCAGGTGTTGGATCCTCCACAACCAAAAGGCGACCATTGTCGTCATCATCGCTCACGGCACTGACCATCGAGGCCACGGTGGGCATGAGAAGTGCGCATCGCCCAAGACTTGGACCGTTTCAAAGTACCGCAAGCTGCCATGGCCATCTTCTTCCTCTGCTCCTTTTGCGCCCGTGGTGCCAGGTGAGTGGCTGCACTGCGTTTTTGGCATGAACAGAGGCGACACAGGCATGGACTTGACCGGCCGAGATGAGATCGACAGCGGCCTGGGCCGGATGGCAGGAGAAACGGTCTAGATTCTACGCGACGTGGATTGGATGGACGGATGGGTGCTTGCTGGTGTGCATGCTGCTGCATGGCGTCCCTTTCTTGATTTTCAGCAGCAGGCAGTCCAGTCTCCAGTCTATGGCTGTGGGTTGTGACAGTGAAACACACACACTAGTCCCTACATGTTTTATTCTGCAGCACAAAAAATAATGTGCATTTCAGCAGCCTAATCGCTTCACTTTTTGTAGGAGAGAATTTCTTTTCGAGCCGTTTTCTGGGAGGGTTCCAAGGTTGCTTCCTGCGAAGAGGCACAAGACGACGTTGAAGTCGAAGGCAACTTCCTTTACCCTTTTTTTCCTCTATATGGTGTCAACCAACATGGAGCACTACATTTGGCCAGGGATAGTTGCCCAAAGCCAAATGCAAATGCGATGCACCTAAAAAGGTGGAACCACTTTCATCAAAACCATTATTATTACGGTATAATTTATGTTATTTTATTTTGTTTTAGTATTAGTCTTTGTGTAATGATTTTCCACCTTGAATTTCCTGCTCGTCAACACAGGGGAAAAAGAGGAGGAAAGAAGTTCAAGGCTTTGGAACAATTCAACACGGTTTTCTGCGTTCAGCGACACCGACGGCCGGAGGGACGGACGGAAAAGGATATTTGGAGATATGTGGTGCGGTGTGTCACCCCCTTTTGGAATTTGCTGTGGAAAGTCACGGCCGCTCGCCGCTAGTGGACATGCACGCACCAACGACCTGCTGAAAATCTTGGTGAGCTTTTTTGTGCCTACTCCAGCACTCCATTGCTGAGGCTGTGAACCATGACGATCTACGTACCTTTTTACCGTTTCAAAATGCGTCAGTGTCAGTGGAGCTTACCTACGACCGAGGCAATGCTTCACCTTCACTGCTCACTTTGCCTGCTGGACCAATCATCTGGATTTGAACGCATGGATGGATCTCTGCTTGGAACAGCGGGGAAATGCTGGCGCGAAATCCCGGCATTTTCAGCCGGGACGAAATGTTTTTCATGGGCTTGATATTAGCACCGGCCTGGCTCGAGTTCAGGATAAACTGGTCAAAGATTTGTGTTCGGCAATTTGTTTTCTTTTTTCCTTAACCGCATCCATATTTATTTTGTAAAGTATGTGTGGCTGCGAAAGGGTTGACCGTGGGGGTCAAGAGTGGCTTCTTTATTTTAAAGTATGTGTGCTTTGCAGTTGCAGGTCAGAGATTATTCTGCTCTTCATGCCTCCTGAGAGCGACCTTGGCCCAATCGGGTTTGCTATGCTAATCTTCTAATTATCCAATCACAAACTCGCCTAAAAAAATGCGTTTCCTGATTAGCTGTACTAAGGGTGGAACTGAATAAAGAAGACGCCACTAACGAGCTGACGTTCCCTCACAAAACCCTTCTCAATGGACGTTTATTAGGAATTGCCATGTTATATAAGAAAAATATTTGTCATGGTGGAAAGAGAAAACTGCATGCTAGCAGAAAGAATTCTCAGGAATTTGCCATGCTGCAGCAGAGTAAATTAATTTGTGGTGGAATGTGCCTACCTGGGTTGAAAGTCCTAGAAACATCAGCTGAAAAAGAATACGAACTAAGCCCTTTTCAAATCAGACGGTATAGGATATGGCAAGATCTAACGTTTGTCCTTCTTTCTTCTCCCTTTAGCTTTCTCCGTCTTTCAATCGTTTCTTCTCCTACAAAATTGATTTATCTAAATTGTAAATTCAGTCAAATTACATATACCAGTTGTGCTTTTAAATAGTTTTCCTGAGATTAGCACTGGCCTAGTTCAAGATAAAACAGGTCAAAGATTTGTGTTCAACAGCTTATTTATCTTTGCTTAGCCGCATCCTTTTCATAAAGAAGTATGGCTGCGAAAGGATTGACCTAGGGTCAAGAGTGGCTTCTCAGGATATACTACTCCTATATAAATAGTACTCCCTCCGTAAACTAATATAAGAGTGTTTAGATTACTACTTTAGTGATCTAAACGCTCTTATATTAGTTTACAGAGGGAGTACTTTACAAGTGGCCCCTCATGCCTCTTGAGAGCGACGTTAGCCCAATCGGATTAGCTGCGCTAATCTTCTAATTATCCAATCACACACTCACCTGATTTTTATTTGGAATGGTGACTATACGAAGGGTGTGTCTAGGGCACATCTAGATGAGCTATAGTTATTACACATCTAAATGAGTGAATCAAGTATAAAAGAGAAAAAAAAGAGAAAAAAATATATTCACACGAATCTCAATATAAGATCAATAACATATGACTTAGATGTGCTTTAGCAAAACTGTCTATTATTTAATTACAAACATAGCAGGCAAATTTAAGTATTCTGCAACGCTTGATTGATTTCTAGATTCTTCCACGACCTTGAGCTGTCAAGGCGGCTCCTGCAAAACTCTGTTAAATGATGCTGCTCCGTACACATACCTATTTTCCATAATTAATCACAAACTTATGATGGTTGCTGTCAGGGGGGCTGCGAAACTTGTTTCATTATTACAGTACAAAAATAAGTCACAAACACACAGAAACACAGGTTGTCTAGCCGGAGGAAAATAGACAAAAAGAACTGGTTAAAAGAACAGGACTACCCCCTTCTTTTTTGGCATAATGCCATAATCCACCTGAAAGGCTAGCATAGAGGGCATCAACAGGGGAGCACTACGCAAAACACAACCTATACCTTCTACTTAGTTTCCTTTCTATTTATCCTTTTAATCATCACCATTAAGCAAACTGAGATTCCTAGGTTCCTTTTGGTGGAATGTGCATACCTGGGTTTAGGTCCTGGACTTGACACGAGTGGTCGCATTTTTCTAAATTTATTCCAGGCTTTTTGACGACATTTGTGGCGGGCCTGCTAGCTCAGTCTCTAGGTGCTCACATGAGAGAGTGTACATGCGTGTGTTTATTGGGTGACTGTGCGTGCGTGTATGTGGATTTATACGTTTGTGGTGTGTTTCTCAAAATGAAAATCCTCACCATCAAGGGTGAATGTGAATAAAATAAGAATATTGGAGGATTACATTCTTTAGATCTATTTCTATACATAGACCTTGTTTGATTTGTACTAGGATAAAAAAACAAATTCAATTCCTATGATCTACTTTGCATGGAATGAAAATTGACATTGAGCCCAATCTTTGCTATATTTCTATGACAACTTGCCATGCATTAGCCTTTTTTGTGGTCAGTTTTTCTTATGAAGCTAAAATGTTGCGCAATGTTCGAAAATAAAAATACCGCAAATTTCTGATTCAAAGTCAAAATTTACTCTGCTGATTACTCTCTAGTGGTTGACCAATCATGATTCTCCCACTAACTTGGATTGGCCAAGGGGAAACTTCATGATGTAGTACAACTTAGTGGATTTTAACAGGGAACCACTACACACGAACATAACTTCCTACCAATTTCCTTTCTTAATTAATCCCTTTTGTAAAGCCTTATACATCATCAACTTGAGATGCGATCACACAGGAAGTACTAGAAGGTACATCCACAACAGTGTAGATGCAGACCATTGATTCATAGCTTTTCACCACTAAACAAATCACTATTACCCAAGTTGGCAGTTAACTAATCACATACAGAGAGATCACACTCACACCTTGTAGCTATCCGAAATTTAATCCCCAGTCAATTAATCAACACAAATTACTTACCAATTAAGAATTCCAAGTCCACACACACACTCACACTCACTCACTGTCTGCAGTTTGGCCAGTAAAAGTCGTGCGAAGACTTGGAATTTGGACAGATGGAGACCCCGTTTCCCTCTTGAGCTTCGCCGCCGGCCTATATATGCGGCAAGCATCCTCTGCTCTCCCAACATATTCATCCAACAACCAACACCACTGCTTACCAGTCTGGAATCTACTCAAGCTAGCTAGCTGATCTGATCGAGATGGAGCGGCGAGGAGCAGCGGCGGCGCCGTCGCTGGAGCTGCCGGGGTTCCGCTTCCACCCCACGGAGGAGGAGCTGCTGGAGTTCTACCTCAAGCACCACGTCACCCGAAACAACAAGCAGCAGCAGCTCAGGGCGCCGTTCGACATCATCCCCACGGTGCACCTGTACCGGCACGACCCCTGGGACCTCCCGGGCCTGGCCGCCATCGCCAGCGAGCGCGAGTGGTACTTCTTCGTGCCCCGCGACGGCGCCCGGA
>NW_024117186.1:0-12694 GCF_003073215.2 Triticum urartu | reverse complement strand
CCCCCCCCCCCCCCCCCCCAAGAAAACAGCCCAAGCTCCGCCACTTCTCTCATCAATCCCAGGCGCAAGGCTGACCCCTCTTTTGCACAATTCCAGGCGCAAGGCTGACCCCTCCCTATTTCTCTCTTGTTCTCCATTGGAATTGTTCTGCCACGCTACAAGGCTGCTTCAACCCCTTCTAGTTCTCTCACAATGCTAAGTTTTGGATGGCGAAGTGCTGCCGGTGACTTCGTACGTGTGGATACCGGCTGAGAGATCATGCTTTCGATCTTCGTTCGAGGGATTTTGCATCAAAGATCTTCACCAACTCTCCTTCGGCTACACTTCGAGTCGGTAACGATTTAATGTAATCTCATCTGCGTCTTCATAGTTTTCTTGGGTTTGATTCATAAGACATAGTTTTTGTTGGTATCTACTACATTCCCTACAATGGCATCACGAGCGATCTATGAGCAGATGCACGTTGCGATTTAGAACACAAGAGATGTATGGGTATTGCACAAAAGTTTTGCAGTAGATGAGATCTATTGCTTAAAAAATTGCAATGGATGAGATCCATTGCTTAATAAAATTGTCTGAGTAGTAGATAAGATCTATTATTAGTAGATGTAATCTATTTACTTGATGCATTCCCTACGGTCTTCGGCCTTGTAAAATGGTTCAATATCTTCTTTGCGCACCTACTCCAAAGTGATCAAGCCTTGCCTGAGGAATATCACACTTCGGGCATCCGAGGATCCCCAGGCGAACCCTCCAAGTGGAATTTGTCTAGTCTTCGGATTCGAAGACCCTTTTAGTGTAGAGCTATCTTCATGGCGAAGTCTTCCCACACCGAGAGAGTGGCGCCAATTTAGTCGCATTCTGATAACTTTGACCAAACCCGAAGCGCCCCACCGTGCACTATAGGATCGCACGGTCTTCTTAGATGTTATTATGGCGTGTTGGTGCGCCTCGGGCCCGCCACTATTGGCACATCTAAAGGGATCGTGCTCCGGATTTGTAGCGACATTATCAGCAAACCCCTCGATTCACGAGCATACGTAATGCACATCATATGGGAAACTCGCAAATTTACTGCCACCCAATGCACCCTTCGTTGTTTTTACCAACCCATAAAAAACGGTATGGCAAAAATGAATAAAGCCTCATGCACTCATCTCGCTCATGCTCCCCTCTTCAAGCTCCAACGCTTGAAGAACCGAATCTCCAAAAGCTTCCAGTACCCCCTTCTTTTTTTTCCTCCTCCCACCTCGAGCGATGGCCGGAAAGGGAACCCACGGTGCCACGACGAAGGCCTCCAAGGGCGAGCCGAAGGCCATAACAGGGAGTCAGGTGGCTGCCGACGATGCAGGAGAAGGCGGAGAGCAGGAAGGGGCAATGGTTCCCTTCCATCGTCACCGTGTGGGACACCGTTGAGTCCAGGACCCGGGGTTCTTCTGGCGTCTCAGGGCGTCCGGTGCCATTTGCTGCTCTCTAGAGGGTCATCGGGCCGCTCTACCGTCAAGGTGCCGGAGCCCCGCGCCGACGAGCGCGTGGTTTTTGTCTCGCATCTCCCCCGAGGTCTGGGATTTCCAATCCACCCTTTTCTCCTAGGTCTTCTTTATTTCTATGGCCTCCAATCCCATCGTCTTGCCCCAAATTCCATTCTCCACATCGCCTCTTATATCACACATGAGCCGGCACTACGACCGCGACGCACCCCCGGCTGGAGCGATCGAACCAGCTCGACGCGGGGCGAAGGCGCTGATAGGCGGGTCCGGCTAGACCATCGCGGGTGCGCCCGAAGCCTCCCAATGATAGTGGCCCCCGGGTCGCCTTGGTGCGGGCCGTTCGGGCAGACCAGACGGCTTGCATCGCCTAGAGAGGACCCCTCCCCGGCACGCCACCGACACGATGGTGGCCCCGGGCACGCCCCGCGGTCCACCTATCATTCACCACCGAGCCGTCTCTCCCACATGCAACGGCGCGAGAAACGCCGCGTGAGGGGGCGCCTGACGCGGCCCAATGACGATGGCCCTGGGCACATTCACATGGTCCACATACCCTTCATAGACCGCCCAACCGGGTAATCGGGGTCCGAACAAATCGGAGCGCCATCGAGTAGCCCCCACCGTAGGACGAACGGCCATGGGGCTCTCTCTGCCCACGAGCAGTTGAGAAGGCGGGTACTTTGCCATTCTTTATAGAAGCAAATATCCATGTTAATGCAATATGGTATGAATCAAATTGAGCTATCGATATCTAAATTTGTGTGAATTTTTTATAGAAAATTAAATTTAAAAGCTTATCGGGGAACTTGTTTAGCGGAGCAAATATAAAAATAGAATAAAAAAGTTAAGGTATAAGTGCCGCTTATAAGAGGCTAAATTGACAGCTTGCTCTTGGTGGCGAGGCCATGGCGGTCCTCCATGACGACTCAAAGCGTCTCTCGCCCTCCTACGCCAACGCGCGCTCCCTTTCTTTGACTGACACGCGGGCCTCCCATGACGCAATGGCTTGTGCGACCAGTTCCCCAAAATTTCAAAATCCCCGCCGTCTTCGTCTCTTCGACACCCTTCTGAAAATTCGCCCCGCGACCCTCCCGAAATCCCCCCCACCCAATCCGCCACCCCCTCGCTCCCCCGTCTCTCTCGCTCGCGACCATGGCGACCGAAGCCTAGGCCATCCCCGCCGCCGGTCGCCGCCCCTGGCCCACCTCGCCGCCGCCTATACCTCGCCGCCGCCGCCGCACGCGAGGATTTCGGGGTTACGGGTTGGAATTAGGTGCCCGCCCGTGGATTTCCTAATCCGTATGTTCTAATTTCACCTCGATTGCAAGCTTGTTGCCGCCGTTTTTGTTTGCTCGCGTCGTCTGATTTTGCCGGGGTTTGCTCGGTTCCGATTGGTCGCTATCCAACACCCGATCCCCTGTTGGAATGGTTTTGTACACGCGGTTAGCTGCCGCAAGTCCCACAAATGTGTCACTATTGCTCTCCCCGAGTCAAGTTATTTGATCTAAGCGGTATTGCTTGTGGAAGACGATCTCTGGATGCTGAGACCACGTTTAGTCCGGTGCTCGGTGATACAGTTGCACCTGTTAATTTTGGTCTTCTATTAGTTCAATATGCTTAGAAGGGGCTGGTCCTGGCATTTCTCCGAGTAGGCTAAGTCGATCTGGTTGTTATGCTATCACTCTCAGCAGCCTGTTGGATTTGACCCATTTTAGTACTGCATAGCAATTCTGACCTGACATAAGTTACACTTGAGAAGAATATTTTGCACAGTTCTGTCTTCTGTGTTGCTGTTCATCTCTAAATTTGGTCTCAGGCCAAGTCGATCTGGTTGTTATGCTATTACTCTCAGCAGCCTGTTCGATTTGACTCATTTTAGTACTGCATAGCAATTCAGACCTGACATAAGTTACACTTGACGGGAATATTTTGCACAGTTCTGTCTTCTGTGTTACTGTTCATTTCTAAATTTTGGTCTCGGGCATGGCGTATAGTCTGATATTGTATTTATTTATACATCTGTGGAGCTTAATTTGATCCTAAAAGATGCTTTAACATTGGTGGAACCTTAGCTAATTCTCTTGTTCTCCTGTTTATCAGCTTCAACTTCAGTCAATCTGGTCTATTGTTATCCCAGAAGCCGCAATGACAGAAATTAAGCTGCCGAATATCCAGAAAGTGAGTAACAACAACTTCCTGTGCTAAACTATAGGATGTGCCTCCTGTTTCAGGTTTAGCTGTTCTTTCACAGCAGTATTTAACAACTCATGCATTGTGATGTGTCCAGGCTGCATCAAGTGATTACTGGAGTCTGGCCAGCAGCCAGTATCCATCTGGTAAATTTCCCAAGGTATCAATTGGCATCCCTATTCCAAGGACAGGAAGCAGAGATGCTGCTACCGCCCCTGCATTCGAGAGGAACCCGTCTCAGGGAACTGATGGAAGATCTAGACCCCCGAAAGGTTATAGTGCTTCACTCCGGGTCTCACAAGAAGCTGCAAACCATGGCGGGTCTGCTACAGAGGCACCTGAAGCCGCCCCTGTTAAGGGTTCTCTATCACAGCCTGATGACCATGCGCATGAGCAAACCGGAACCTTTTCCTTTGGAACAAGAAAAGAACAAGACAGCCAGCTTGACCAACTGCAAAAGACACCCTTCGTGAGTTCACAAGGGAAGCGCCAAGTGGAATCTGCAGATAAAACCAAACCCAACAGCGAGCTTCTCAGGATGAAGCTCTGGGGGATCCTTGGTACATCACAAACCAAGCAGGCTGTTGCTTCACCAAACCCTGAAGACATTGGGACACCTGACCAACCTGAAAGTTTAACCGCCAATGGACCATCTTCAGGGAACAAGAAGGTTTACACGTCACCTTTTCCTGATAATATCAAGACACCTGATCTGCTGAAGTGTCAAACAGCTGCCTATGCAAAGAGTAAACCATCCTCTGATCCAATTGAGTCAGATTCTGATACTCCGCAAGTAGTTGAAATAAGGCCTGTTACTCGCACCTTGGGTCGCAAGAAAGCACCAGAAGCCTCCAGGAAGCAGGATAAGAGCCAGAGTGCAAAGAAACCATTGTCTACTAAATGTTCTGCACCCAAGCAGAAAACACTGGACAATGTGTTTGTTTTTGATGAGAAATGCACACCCAAAACCGCAGGCAAATCTGCAGTCAGTAACTCTGGATGCTTGAGAAATCTTAGAAGCTCAAATAGGAAGGCTAAAGTAGAGCTTAAGAAGGTCAATTGTTCTAGCATGATTTCTGACAAGATCACACCGGATGGTAGGGAAGGACGGCTATCTTCTAGAAATGTACCATCAGAGAATAAGGGAGAGAAAACCACCTCCTTTTCTTCTTTGTCCCGAACTGGAAAAACTGCTGAGAGCTGTTCTAGAAGCCCTACTCGGGAGAAACGGCTGAATGGAATGGCTAAAGTTGGGCCTCAGAAGATGCAGTCTTCAGAAAAGTTGCTGCCAACGACACTGAATGAAGGTGAAGATAAGCTCTCTTCTCAGAATATTTCATCAAAGAGCAAGGAAAATTATTCTTCATTGCTGCACCGCAAGGAGAATGCTAATTTGAGCAAAGCTTCAGACAAAAGTCCTCAGGCACATAAAGCAGCAGGAAATAATTTGAAGTCGCCACCATCTGGTGCTGCTAGTCCATCACCTGAACCGAAAATGTACCCATGGGACAATGAGGCAAGTCCCCAGATAAATGGTAAAAATGGAGAGAAGTTTGCCGGTCCATTGGCAGACGGATTCAGAGACATGCAAGATGACTTTGTAAGTCCTACTTTTGCAACTAATGTAAATGGCCACCGCCATAGAAGTAAAATGCTACATGATGACACATACAGCCCCAAGTATCCAAAAAGTGTGAACAGGTCAAGATCAAGTTCCTATGCTTCTGATCCATGGTCTGAGCCATCGGTAGGCTTTCCAAATCTATAAATCATTTCCCAGCCATAATAAATTTGTTTTGTCTATACTCATGTAACAGAGTAACTCTATCTGTTTGTCACTCATTCATTTACTGTTGACATTCAGGATCGGATGGATAAAACCGATGAGTTACCTAACAGTGAATCTCCTAATTCCCCAAAAGAAAGAGAGAGCAAAAAACAACCAAATCTTTCACCCATTGCGCCAACTGAAGATGAAATGGCTCAAACTTCTATTCCAAGCTTTGGGAAAGGTCAGAATACTGACTTTGCAACTTTCAGTGCACATTAATACTTTGTACATGCAAATCAATAGTTTTCTAGAGTATGTTTTGTCACTTTCAGATTTAGTGCTACATTTATAGAACCGAAGGTGACAGTGTTAGTTTACAGAGTACTACCCCTTCTGTTCTGCACGAGGATGATACTCTCCTAGAACACATTCTTCTTTATATATTTACACATATAATTGACTTTCTCTATGTATCTTCTAGAACCAGTTAAAACTATTGGCAGAGCTCCTGTCCTTTTCCTGAAAAAAAGTTAAACATTGGGAGTCAGAGCATCCAATAGCAAAGTTTAAAAAAATGCTAGGTGTTAATTGCACATTCTGCCACATGCTTGCGCTTTTTGAACCAAAGCGTAATTATGCAGACATTAAGCACTAGGTGTGTTTTACTATCACCTAGAGCCTAGGCATGTTTATTTTTCTAACTATGCCTGATAGTCCTACTTTTATTGCATCAGCTCTATTTCCACAAATTTTTCATAGCAATCATTAATCAATCACTATCAGTGGCAGAGCATCCAATAGTCCTACTGTGGCTTTAAGGTTAAGGCTCTCCAAAACATGATCCACTCACTCTTTAACTATTGTATGAAGTGCTTGCTCATGACAAGCCATTCAAATGGAATAGAAGCAACATGTGGCATATTCTGTCATGTGCATTCATGCCACTTTAAATGCGTTCCATTTTTTTTGGCTAAGTGCTTTAAGTTTAGTATTTTGACCACTTTAGTTCTGGAAAATTAATAACGTGATCCAAGCTTTTCCCACATGCTGTTGGAGATGTATAAATTACACTATCATATATTTATCCAAAACTTGTTTACCTGTGAAGTGTTACTTATCTATAACTGGTTCTTCATGTGTAGGATATAAATCTCGCAAATGGCTTTCAGATGTAGACGGCCCTGATAAATCTCCTCCAGAAAATCTGGATAGGAAATCACATCTGAAAGATGGTAAAAGAGGCAAAAAACGGCGCTTACCTTCGCCTATTCCTTTTGCCACTTTAGGTAAAGTTGATTACTCTTCTTGCGTTCAACTAACGGTTGCAGTTCATAACTGATATGTCATTGCTAATTCATTCAGGAACACAAGAAACTATAATGTCAGACAAAGAACCAGTGCAATGCCCAGATGACTACCTAACCAGGTCTGTTTTGTAGATTGTGTAAAGAAATACATATCCAATATTGTTGGTTGATCCAATTTCGTTTCTTGATTGTAACCAGGGCTTTTGATCAGTTACTGCTGGTGCTGGGAAGGTTTCAAACCAAGATCAAGTCTGAAACAAGAAACAAAAGTTCTGAGATACTGGCAGGTACTGGAGAGATAATACGCCAGCACCTTGAGGGAGTTGAGGTGCAGATGCAGGATGATGTGTAAGATCTTTGCCGGTGCTACCAAGAAACAACATCTTATCTGCATATACACACCTAGTTGTATATCTAAGCTTGCTATAGAAGTATCACATATATTAGAGGTGCAGCTATTTTTGACGCATTCAACTGTACTTTCAGGGATAAGCTGGTCAATGCAGGAAAATCTAAAAGAAAGCGACTAGAATCAACATTTGAAGGTACAACCTATATTATGTTACTGCAGAAATTAATTTTGTGGTCTGTTATTGTGAATTATGAGTTTTATGAAGATTAGACCCATTAGTCAGAATCCGTCCAGAAAGCAGTATCTATAAAGATATGATGTACTAATGTTCTGATCCATTGTGCCACTCATACTTCAGCTATTTGGATTATTCAGCTCGAGCAATTTACATAATCTTATACTTCAGTAAGTTATAGAGTATTCATATAGACATATAGAGTTAGTCATGATCCGATTCCTGTATGTTATGTAGGTCCTGCATATCCTGAACTTTTAAAAAACATAATAAGATGAATGTTGAATGCATATAAACGATCCCCAAAAAACTAAGCTTAAATAGGTTGATTTTGTTCTTGAATCACTTTCACCGTCTGAATACTGAAGCATTTAATCAGTGCCATGAAAGATTAATTTGAGAAAATTTAATGTACCATTTCTTTGAATCTTTCTGCAGTTATCCACTATAGTTTGGTTATTTCTTATTTACTAGTCCCTCCGTTCACTATTATAAGATGTTCTAACTCTTTTCTGATTTGGGCGTGTATAGACGCATTTTAGTGTGTTTTTGTTCACTCATCTCAGTCCGTATTTAATCCATATTGAAGTATCCAAAACATCTTTGGAGTATCTTCTACCCTTTGGACTTTTTACTGTGTATGCATATATTTAGGCTTAGAGCCTGTTTGGTTGGTATGCTAACCATGCCACACCACAAGTTTGGTAGGTTTGACAAGGTTAGTCGCCTGTTTGGTTAGCAAGGCACACTTGTCGCAAGATTCCTTTGGGAATCCTTACACTTTACCTTATTTTCTTACATGTCTTCTGTTGTTTCTCTTAATAAACGTTAGTTACTCAAATGATATAACCTGGTCCTATGTCTTCTGGTTTCAGAGCAACAAGAACAGTTAAGGGTTCTTCATGAGAAGTTTAAGGAGGAGGTTAATCAGCAGTTGCTTGGTTGCACGAACTCTCTCAAGGAATTCGAAGCTTATCATGCAGAACTTAAGGGAGTAGCTGATAAGCAAAGTAAGTCTAACTTGAAACCTTATACTTGCGAAATGCAAATGAAATATTTACTCGCTGGGCTATTTATTACAAACTGATACTGGGTGAACTCCCAAAAATGTTGAATCATGTTGTTAACCTTTGTCAAAACGGAGCCTTATGAAGTATCACCATTGGAGCAGTTTGATTACAGATTGCAAACTTTATGTCATATAACTGACCCAGGCACATAAGATTCCAACATTGTAAGGTTTGAAGTTTTTTGCTGAATAATGTGGTTAAATCAGATGGTTTTTAATTGAAATAGAATGATTGCCCAATCTCTACATTGGCACATGATTAGAAGAAATAGTCAGCAGTGAAGTAATTATGTTGAGCTCACCGTTATCATTGGTAAGAGGCAAATGGAATGAATCATCATACAGTTACTTGAAGAAATCTGTTTAAATGCTCTGTTTTTCGAACCGTTTGCCACCAGGATTACCACTTAACCATGGTGTTGTTTTATGATTGCACCAACAGAAGCATCACACAAGAAGCTCCTCCAACATGCCGAGAGAACAGTTGATTCTCAGCTCAAGGACGCTGAACTCAAAATCTCGGAGATTCAGAAGGTAAGGGAAACATCATTCCTAAACCCCAGGTACGCTGGTATTGATCAAATGGTAACCCTTTTCCACGGAAATGTTTCGCAGAGAGCCCGGAAGAAGATGAACGGCCTAAAACAGGTACTCAAGGAGCTCATCACCGAAACTGCAGACTGATCAAGCTCACCTGCTCTACACAAACACAAGTAGATACATAGCTAAGGCGAAACGAGTAGGGTACCACATCACAGACAGGTCTACGGCTCCATTTCACAAAGGGTATAGAAGGATGGCGCCAGAACGCATGTAGGGTTCATTTGCTTACAGTTCAGTTTGAACTATGCCTTGTAGGAGCATAGCATCGTTTTACGATCTTTACCACTTTGAGTCAGTGACTCGCTAACTTACCATCCGGGCAAGTTCTCACCAGTGCCTTAAAGCATGACGCATTTCTTCAATGAATCGTGTCGTGGCTCGAGTAATGTAACGATCCAGTACAAAATCGCAGATGCTTAAGTTGAATTTGCTGCCACGTGAAAGAAAAAGTGACAGTTAAATCAATTGTACTAATCTGGTGGCATCTTTGATTCCTTTTGCTTGCCAATGCCCCTGTTTCGTTGAGATGAGAAGAAATTAGAGGCAAGGTATGTCTGGCCTGGCTGTACACAAACAGTAGACATCTTTGATCCTTTTTTGCCATTGTTCCATCTTCATGTACGTCTGTACACAAGCTGTGGCAGATGACAGTGCATTCAAAACGGGAACCTACCTACCTTGGCCTTTGCAGATAACGGAATTGCAATGAGAGATACTCATGGATCTACAAGTAAACATCGTTGTCTCTCTCTCTCTCTCTATCTCTCTCGGCCAGAGGGACGGTCTATAAACACACACGGGCCTCTTCGACCAGCAAGTATCACAGCAGAACGTAGAGAGCCAGCTCTAAAAGCCTCGCTCGAATAATCATTAGCTAGCAGCCTCGAATCATGAGCATGTCGTCTGCCGGCCGCCGTCCCACGGCGCTCCTGCAGATCGCTCTCTTGGTCGTCGTCGCCGCGGTCATCATCAACAGCTCCGTCTGCCTTGGAGCCGCCGTAGGTCAGTCGACAACACCCGTCCGCGGGCCCCATCTCCCCAACACAATGCAAGGATCGGTCGATCGATATGTGTAACTGAACGGCGCGCGGCCTTACTATATGCATGCATGCCTCTTTCTAGTATCTGTACAAGTTACAGTAAAACTATATCGCCTCGTGTACCTACTTCTACGTGCACTCTGAATAAAACTGGTAATCGCTGCATGTCTGTCTGTCTGGAAACTGACGTGAATTCATGGTCAATTTGTATGAAGATGAAATCAAGTTTGGTTCGATGGACAGTGAGTAAATTCATTTTGCAGTACAGTCACGTGATGAAGAGTGCCTGCACAAACAAAAATCAATTCATGATGCACTTTTTTTTAGAAAACTAGGTAATTGCCCGTGCGTTGCAACGGGGCATAAATATTCTAATGGTTCAGTACAATCATGGCAAATATATACCTTTACAATCCTCATGCACATTTTGCCAAATCATGTCTTGTTCATAAACATTTAGCTAGAAAGCAAATATAAGATGTAATGCATCCTTCGGTCCCATTTTTATATGGACAGAATATGAACGGGCAATGAAACCCCAAGATTGAGTTCTACTCCCTCTACAACAAGATATGTTTTGACAGTACAATAATGTCTAAAAATATCTTATATTATGTTACAGAGGGAATAGTTGCTTGTGTTTTTCGAACACCAACACATACGTAATCATATTGTCGTCTACCTCGCTTGGGAGATGAAGTGTATTGTATGTCTAATTTGCAAGTGAAACAACTGTTACCTGCACAGGAGACGTCATATTAAATTTCTTATTTACAAAAATAATGAAAGATGCATGCAATGATCACTCTAAATACATAGTAGTACAACATGATGTTATGTGGTCCAGCTTCCACCCTTGTCACCTTGCTCTTCGATGACGATCGAGTCTCTGGAGACGAAATCCCATCAGCAGTGCCCATGGCATATGATCACAATTTACAGGTTATGCATTAACATATACCAACATACTGGAATGTATGGAAATATGGACATTAGTGCATGCCTTGAATCATTGACTGTCTTGAGCTTGTACTCCTTAACTGTTTCACCACGTGAATCTGTACTTCCCCTTTATAATTTCTCATGTACAACATCAGCATGATCAGAGAAGATAAGCACTGTTCACTACCGCAGGATTGTTATTATCTGAATTCTAATTGAAGTCACATGCTCTCGTTGTCCTGTCTTGCTCTTGCAGCAGTAGCTGCTGCTGCCGCCTTTTTATTAGTGATCTCTCTGCTTTGTTACCACGCATAAGCACAATTAGAAAGCTGATGTGATGGTTGCTAATGCACGTACGCGAATGCAAGGAGCTCACCTCAGTGGGTGCTACGGACATGGCGGGGGGGCGGGGGGGCGCGGCATTAGAATCATGGTCTTGAGGTGCGGTACACCGGTGAGCCCGTTCGGTCGCCCGCGTCTACAAATGAAACGTGCCCACAACGATAGGCCATAGGGATAAGAAAGAGATATATGAATCACGTTTTCAGAAAATCCAAATGGATAGTGCATGTGCAGGGCCGTTGATGGGGGAGTGCGAGCAGCCTAGAGATTTCTTTCCTTCGTTTCCGCAGATCTCGACAATTTCTTCCTGCATGCCACGCGCGGTCTCCGCGATTATCTTCCGTACATGCATCTGATTGCTTCCTTCTGATTTGTTTACCGATTGGTGGAAAAAAGAATGGAAATTGATGACCTCCATTGAGTTTATTGCATTACCAAAGAGGATATTCATTTTTTTTTTTGCGCAATCAAGGAGGATATTCATTACCGTACCATAAATGTACTGATCACGTTTGTATTACAAAACAAAAGATTGGTTACCATACATGAATTATTTGGTTGCCAAAAATATAGCGGGTCCATCCAGCCAGATGTGAATAAAACCGACAAATAGGGAACCAGCAGAAAAAAAAACCGGTGGAGGGAGGAAAGAAAATCGGTGGTGGGGTGGGGCCATGGGGATGGACGAAGGGTGGGCGACGTAAGAGGGGAGAGGGAACCTTACGTTTCTTTTAGATAGTAGAGAAAATGATCACCCATAGCCTCTGCATCCGAGTGATGCATGCAACCCTTTTATTAAGAAAAGTATTCGAGAAGTCCGCAAATGCTTAGGTTGAATTGTGTCGTGGCTCGAGTAATGCAACGATTCAGTACAAGATCGCAAATGCTTAGGTTGAATTTGCTGCCATGTGAATGTGATAGTTAAATCCAGTGTACTCGTCTGGTGGCATCTTTGATTCTTTTTGCCAATGCCTTTTTTTTTGAGCTTTCGTGCATGAGATTTGGATCAGCAAAAATTTATGGCAATATATGTATGTCTGGCTATGGCAAACCCTCCTGAGGAGGAAATATGTGGGTTTTAAGCGATATCCCAAGTACTTCCTCCATTTCAAAATCTAGTGCGCATACATTTTATTCCACATACCTGCTGGCACTGCGTTTTGGACGAGAAAGCCCCCGGCCTCTCATGCGAGTACTAGTACTACTATGGCCTCGACAGTGCAAAGAGTACCAGTACTAGTACGATGGCCACCTCCGTCTGCCCCTCACGAGCGCCCACGACCAGCTAGCAAAGCCGGCAAGGGAAGCGAGTATGCGGGCCAAGGACGCGACGGCGCCAGCCATGGACGCGCT